>NC_134872.1:6973908-7198908 GCF_049852395.1 Peromyscus maniculatus bairdii | reverse complement strand
GTGCACCACCACCACCACCACCACCACCACCACCACCACCACCAGGCTCAAGATTTTCTGGTTATGTGTGTGTATGCCACATGTGTGGGTGCCCTCAAAGGCCGTAAGAAGGTGTCAGCTCCCCTGCAGCTGGAGTTACAGGCAGTTGTGAACCTTCTGACATGGACACTGGGAACGGAACTCAGGTCCCTTGCAAGTGGAAGAAGCATTCTTAACCGCTGAGCCATCTCCCTAAGCCTTTCTTGTTCTTTATTCTGTTCGCTTTTCTTAAACCTTGAACTTCTGATCCTCCTGCCTCTACCTCCCAAGTACTGGGATTACAAGTGTGTGCCATGCTGCCTGGTTTTAAGTGGTGCTAGTGGTGAACCTAAGGCCTCATGCATGCTCAGCTAGCTCTCTGCCAACCGAGCCACATCCCCAGCACTTGCTGCCATTTTGGAAGCACGTTGAGTGGTAAGGAGTTGGGGACCAGGTCACCGCATGCAGTCTCGAGGGTGTTGGCGGAGAGTTCATTGAGTGTTAATGATGTTGCGGTGACTTCATTTTGTGGCTCAGCTGTATTCCCTAGAACATACACTCGAGGCTGTGGACTGCAGGCATCCTGAGTTGGTGTGGCTGCTGGACCGACCGGTGCGTCCTCAGCTCACCTTCACAGGCTTAGCAGGGGTACCAAGTCTTTCACCTCCTGAGCCATGTGCCCTAAGAAAAGGCTGAAGGGAAGCCTTCTCGGAGCCCTCCTACCTCAAACTGCCCCTGACACTCAAGGCCATCTTCTCACGTGGGCAAGGCAGCATGGGCCCTGCAACCTCAGCACCTGGGAGGCTCAGCTGGAAGGATTTTGAGTTCAAAGCCTGCCTGGGCTACAGTAATGAGATCCTGTCTCAAAGAGAAGAGTGAAATAAATAAATATAAACAGCCAGACATGACGGCTCATGCTTAGACTCTAGCAGTCAGGGGGCAGAGGCAGAAGGATCTCTGCCAAGTTCAAGGCCAGCCCAGTTTACATAGAAAGTTCAGGCTAGGGCCTGGAGAGAGGGCTCAGCGGTTAAAAGCTCTGACTGCTCTTCCAGAGAACTTGCCAGCTCACAACTGTCTGTAACTCCAGGATCCAACACCCTCACAGAGACATACATGCCGGCAAAATACCAATGCACATAAAACAAAAACAGCCAGGCAGTGGTGGTGCATACCTTTAATCCCAGCACTTGGAAGGCAGAGGCAGGTGGATCTCTGTGAGTTCGAGGACAGCCTGGGCTACAGAGTGAGTTCCAGGAAAGTCAGGGCTACACAGAGAAACCCTGTATTGGAAAAAAAAAAAGAAAAGAAAAAACTTCTGTGTATCTAGCTAGGTAGTGGTAGTGCACCCCTTTAATTCCAGCACTTGGGAGACAGAGGTAGGAGGGTCTCTGTGAGTTTGAGGCCAGCCTGATCTACAGAGTGAAAGCCAGGACAGTTAGAGCTACATAGAGAGACCCTGTCTCAAACAAATGAAGGAAGGAAGGTGTGTGTGTGTGTGTGTGTGTGTGTGTGTGTGTGTGTGTGCGCGCACACGCATACAGAGAGGTCAGAGAATTTTTGATATAACATTCAAACCATTTTTTGTTCTTTCAAAACATGGTTATTTACTCATTGAAAAATGATCATTTCTGGAGCTGGAGAGATGGCTCAGAGGTTAAGAGCACTGGATGCTCTTACAGAGGTCCTGAGTTCAATTCCCAGCAACCACATGGTGGCTCCCAACCATCAATAGTGGGTTCTGGTGCCCTCTTCTGACACACAGGCATACTGTATACATAATAGATAGATAGATAGATAGATAGATAGATAGATAGATAGATAGATAGATAGATAGATCTTTAAAAAAAAGAAAAATGATAATTTCTTAACAAATTCTACATAGTAAATTCTAGGCCAACTTGGGTGACAAGGACTCCTTTCTCAATACGTGAATGGGTCTCAGGGAACTCGGGCTACCAGATGTGACACCAGATCTTTACCAACTGAGCCATCATCCACCTGGCCCCAGTTTAAGAGAATATCCCAAGCTTGACCAAATACTAACTAGTATGTTCCAAATCTCTTGAGGAACCAACGCCTACCATGTAGCCTGACACAGCCTGTGAATCATCACATGGGACACTTCCCTGTCCCCAGAACTGCCCCTCACAAAGCATCATTCTCCCCCTGGAAACCCTGAACCTTAGGAACGGCTGGTTGGGGAAGAAACTTCACAGCCCAAGATATCTCCTTATCAAGTCCACATCTGGCCTGAAGCGCCAGCCAAGACCGACACATCACCATCTGCTCCAGGGCAGCATGGAGAAGGAACAGGTGTGATATCTCACACAGGTGCGTGCCACCTCAGCCTGACTGTCCCTGCCCACAGGACCCTCAGGACCAGCAGATCTGACCATACCCTGGCACAGGAGGTAAGGTGAGGATGCCACTTGTGTGGGCCCCTGAAGGGACCACATCAAAGGGATGACATGGCTGTCACGGTGCCAGGGTTGGCTGAATGTGACTTTTTTGCATTTTGCAGGATGTAGATCTGGGGACACAGCTTGTCCACGGTTCACTGACTATGTACAATTTTAACGTGGGGTTATATTTAGTACCAGAAAAATGTGTGTTGCAGAAAACAATGGCGGTACCTGCTGGGAACCCCAAAACAGTCAGTCAAAAACAGGAAAAGCAAAGACCAGAAAACAAAGGAAAAACAAAACACCCTTGAAAGTGAGAGGAAATACCCAGAATGCTAGTTCTTCGGTTCTGGCAGGTGGAAGGACAGTCCCAACCCAGAATTCCCAGGGAAGCCAAAGCGAGGGGGCTGAGACCCCACCTCCCCAGAGGGCTGCACAGCCTCCCTATTTCCAGGACTTAGGACAGGACAATGAAGCAGGGTGTTGGTTGTCAGTGGGATGACCAAGGACCCCACAGGGAATATGTTGTCATGAGCTTTCAGGGTGTGTAGAGACCCCCAAGGTATGCCTCGAGGCTCCTCTGTCCCTGACTCCAGAACACTGGGCCTGGACTCAGAAGCTGTTTCAAATGACCTAGAGAAGGCACCCCCTCTTTCGGGAATGCACTTTCCCCATTTGAAAACTGAAGATGTGATGTCACCAGACACCCTTTAAACACACAGGGAGAAACGTCCCAGAATAAATTACACAGAGTGAATGAAACCCACAGGAAAAATGGATGAGCCCAGCTCCCGGGCACGTTGTTGTCCATACTGATTTTCCTTTTATGGCCAGGTGGGTGACCTTGGAACGAAAAGTAATTAATGAGGGTGCGGTACAGTGGGCAAAGGGGAACGCCGAGCTTGCCAACTGCTGGGCTTCCTCCGTGCCCGGTGCCTCCCTTGTCGCCTCGTGGCTTTGTCCCAACAAGCCTGGGAGAGCTGTGGCTCCACTTCACAGCTGGGGGGTGGGGGTTGAGCAAGAGAACCCACAAATGCGCAACACAAACATGGTGGCCCACACCCGGAATCCTAGCACCTGGGAGGCAGAGATAGGAGGGTTGCTTTGAGATGGGGGCCGGCCTGGGCCACATAGTAAATTCTAGGCCAGCCTGGGCTACAGTCTTTCTCTTTCAAAAAAACAACAAAAAATGTTTTGCATGTTGTAGTCTTCTTTCTCCTATTCAGTAGCTAGAGAGTCATTTCCTTCCTTCTTTTTTTTTTTTTTTTTTTTTGGTTTTTCAAGACAGGGTTTCCCTCTGTTGCCCTGGCTGTCCTGGATCTTTCTCTGTAGACCAGGCTGGCCTGGAACTCAGAGATCCGCCTGCCTCTGCCTCCTTGAGTGCTGGGATTAAAGGTGTGCGCCACCACTGCAGGGCTTCTAAAGTCATTTTCTAAGAGGAAGAAAGGAAGGAGGAGGAGGGAGGAACAGCCAAGTGTGGCAGCACACATCTTTTTTAAAAATTCCTTTTATGTGCACTGGTGTTTTGCCTACATGTACATCTGTGGGAGGGTACCAGAACTGGAGTCACAAACAGGAGTGAGCCAACGTGTGGGTGCTGGGAATTGAACCCGGCTCCTCTGAAAGAGCAGTCAGGATTACAGTGAGTCACTGCCTCAGAGGGCATAGGCTGGAGAGACGGCTCAGTGGTTAAGAGCACTGGCTGTTCTCCCGGAGGACCTGGGTTTGATTTCCAGCACCCATATGGTGGCTCACAACAGTAACTCCAGCTCTAGGGGACACAACACCCTCTTTTGGCCTCTGTGGGCACTGGTCACCCACATGGTACAAAGGCATACATGCAGGCAAAATACCCATTCACATAAAATCATAAAAATAATAAATCTATTTTTATGTAATATGCTGTCTTAGTTATTGCTGTGAAGGGACACCATGACCATGGCAACTCTTAGAAAGAAAACATTTAATTGTGGCGGCAGCTTACAGTTTCAGAGGTTCAGTCCATTATCCTGGCAGGGAGCATGCAGGCAGACATGGTACTGGAGCTGAGTGTGCTAGGCAACAGGAAGTCAACTGATTCACTGGGCAGTATCCTGAGTATGTGAAACTTTAAAGCCCACCCCCATAGTGGCACACTTCCTCCAACAAGGCCACACCTCCTAATAGTGCCACTCCCTGTGAGATTATGGGGGCCAAATACGTTCAAACTACCACATATGCTTAAAAAAAAAACAACCCAGGTGTTGGTGGCACACACCTTTAACTCCAGCACTTGGGAGGCAGAGGCAGGTGGATCTCTGAGTTTGAGGCCAGCCTGGTCTATAGGGCAAGTTCCAGGACAGCAGGGGCTACACTGAGAAACCCTGTCTCAGGAAACCAAAGACAATTTCTAGGAGTCCTGCGGTCTGCACACGGAGGGTCTCTTTCAAAGAACAGATGCAGACGGGGAGTGACATTTGTGAGATGCTAGGGGTGGCCAGCCCACCTGTTCCACTGCGCCTCAGCGGCAACACCTGTTGGCCAGGAGTCGCTGCCAACAAGGGCCAGGCCTGGCAATGCTGCAGCAGCCCTGTGGCGGGCTCCACCCTGACGCTAACTCCCATGATGGGGTAAGGCTGTGTGGGCCCGCCCTGGGGAATGGGCAGACAGGTCTGTGGTGGTCTGAACCTCTGCAGGAGTCTCACCTGTGACAGGAGTCCCAACCTAGCCACGGGAGCAGGAGTGGTAAAAGCAGAGGGTGAGAAAGCAGCCTTGGGGCTGGCACAGGCACAGAGCGCGGGCTCAATCAGACCTGTGTTGACTCCTGGAGAGAGCATTGTTTACCATCCGTCTGAAGCTTTATCGGCCAGGGTGGCTGGCAGGCCGCCAGCTCCCTCTCACCGGGAAGGGTTGGTTGGCTAGGAAACTGTCCAAGCAGAGAGAGGGGGCCCCAACTGGGCTGCACACACACATAAATAACCTTTTTATTTCTATTGTTTACTTTTTTTTTTTTTTTTTTTTTGGTTTTTCGAGACAGGGTTTCTCTGTGTAGCTTTGCGCCTTTCCTGGGACTCACTTGGTAGTCCAGGCTGGCCTTGAACTCACAGAGATCCGCCTGACTCTGCCTCCCGACTGCTGGGATGAAAGGCGTGCGCCACCACCACCCGGCTATTCATTTATTCTTTATTTTTATCTGTTTTTCTTGAGACAGGGTTTCTCTGTGTAGCCCTGGCTGCCCTGGAACTCACTCTGTAGCCCAGGCTGGCCTCGAACTCACAGAGATCCACCTGCCTCTGCCTCTGCCTCCTGAGGGCTGAGGTGAAGGGAGAGCACCACCCCACCCAGCTTGTCTCTCTACTTTGGAAGTTGGAAAATCAAGGTCTCTATCCATCCCTAAGGTCTCTTCACTCACTATACCCTGAGCAAAGCCACGGGGCTGTGAATCCGTCGGTTTCCACCAAGCACTTCTGTGTGCTTCTGAACTCGGCTTTTTTTTTAGGTTCTGGAGCAGAGACACGGAGGTCACACTCTTCCACACACAGAGTCTCAGCCCTGAGCCTTAGGGTCAGCATCTGACATGGACCCACCTCAGTCCGTCAGGGAGGCTCCAGAATCCTGATGGGAACAACGGTAAAATGCTGGATCCCAAGGAATGCCCACTCCACTGACTCCTGCCAACGCCATTGCTGTCAATGTTGACTCAGCTCTGCGCCACAGATGCACGGCCTCAGGCAAAGGATTTGGCCCCAGGATTCTCGGCAGGGCAGTACTGCCTCCTAGTGGGCAGCTGGGCACTGACTCTTCAGCGGTTTGTGAACCTGTCAATAGGTTCTGGGGCAGAGCTAGCTTTGGGGAAAGGGTGCCCATGTTAACTGCCCGCCATGGTGGGAATGATTGCCCTCCGTGGCACTGAATCCATTGAGCATGAAATATTAAGGCTTGGAAAAGCTTGGACGGGATCACAGCTATCCCGTCAGGGGAGGAGCAGGTGGGCGGGCCACCCTGTTGCATGTTCTAGTATGGGACTTATTTGCATGTTAGCTGTGAGGACCTGTGTGTGCCCCTGAAAACACTGGCTGTACCATCTTACAGTGCAGCACGTGTGCCCTGCCATGTCTTACTTCCTGGAGCTCCGGTCCCCTCCCTAGCCACAATTAACACCAGTCTGTGCATCTCCACTGCAACTTCCCTGTATGGAATGCTTTGAGCATCTATGCCCTCTCATCATTAATTTTATAAACTGATTATTTATTAAGTTAAGGCTTCACATACTGATTCTCGTGCCCCTCCCTCCCAAGTGCTGAGGATCAAACCTAGCGAGGCTCTAGAGCATGCTAGACAAAATGCTGTCGCTGAGCTACACACACACCTACATTTCACACTCACAGTTCAGTGCTGGGTGTACAAACACCTGGGGCTAGTGTAAGAGCTCCAAGTGAGTATGGCTAGGCACTCAAGGCCCTGGACTGGTGCCCTTTCAGTAATGTAGTGGTTTATGTTACCCTCACAAGGCCCTTGGGTTCCAATTCCAAACATGACTTTTACCACAGAACAGTGAAGGATTGATATTTACAAAAAAAAAAAAAAAAAAAAAAAAGTATAGACATGCAAAGTACTCTATCAATTGAAGTCCAGCCTCATCCCCTTGGACTTTTTTTTTTTTTTTTTTTTTTGTAAATATCAATTCTTTACTACTTTGTCATAGTCATTTCTGTAGCCAGTTTAGGCCAATCTGGAATACATGACACTCTTTAAAAAAATTAGTAAACTGGGGTGGGGGAGTGAATCTTATAGCGGATACCCTTTACTCTGTTTTCCAAGTAGCTTGCACTAACCCTCCTCCCCGCAAGGTTCTTTATGAGAAAAAGCACACACAGGATCTATCTCAGCATTTCAGTTTCCTGCCCTTCTGGCTGTTGGCCATTTCTCCTGGAAACCCTGCCAGGGGTCCCCAGCACCAGCAAGGGAACTACCGAGTGTGGAAGGCATGAGAGCCTTTTCTATTGACTGCTAGAACCCTTGGGAGTCACACACGAGCTCTAGAAAAACCACCAGGGAAAGGTCCAGGAGCAACAAAGAGCTGGGTACCATGGTTACAGGTTCACACCCATAACCCAGCAGTGACGTTCACACAGGACTGTCCAGGCCAGGCCAGCATGGGCTACAGTGACACCCTCAGAAATACAGGGGCTGACAAACGGCACCTGCTGCTCCACCAGATCACAGATGCCTGTAATTCTGCTCTAAGGAGTCAGGTGCCCCCTTCTGGCCTCGATGGGCACCTGCACTCATACATGAAAACACCCATTCAAGATACTATAGAAAGGATGAAGTGTGCCCTGTCCCTGGCACAAATCCAAGCTGCAGCCCTTTGGATTCCTGGTAGCTTCATTTGATAGCCAACTGCCCCCCACAAGTGATGGAAGGGGAGGGCTCAGGCTTGCTACCACTGGCTACATTTGCTAGGCCCCCCAAATCCATTTCAAAGAGCCAGCTAACTGTCCTTCACGTGTATTTCCCAACTGCCAATCTCTGCAACTTGGGAAGATCCTCTTAAAAACCTAACATTCGCCGGGCGTTGGTGGCGCACGCCTTTAATCCCAGCACTCGGGAGGCAGAGGCAGGCGGATCTCTGTGAGTTCGAGGCCAGCCTGGGCTACCAAGTGAGTTCCAGGAAAGGCGCAAAGCTACACAGAGAAACCCTGTCTCGAAAAACAAAACAAAAAAAAAAAAAAAAAAACCTAACATTCTCTCAGGCCAAAAATAATCTCTCCTGACCTTGAACTGATTTGATTCTGGGCAACCTTGTGCACCTCCTACATAACTAGGATTCTGATGCCCTGACAGCCAGCTTCACAAGAGCACTTAGCACACACAAGCAACTGTGTACTAAGCAAGTGTCAGTCTATGTGGTGTGCTAACTTCCACTGTGGAGGTCCAAGTAGGGTGCTGGTACGGTAAGATTTTATTTGCAGCTTGGTGGTGGTGGTGCAGCTAATCTCAAGAGGCCAGCCTGGTCTACAAAGTGAGTTCCAGGACAGCCAGGGCTACACAGAGAACCCCTGTCTCAAAAAAAAGAAAAGCAAAAAACAAAAAAAAAAGTTTTTATTTGCAAGACTCAACTCAAGTTCAGGGATGGCCTGGTTTCTCTTCATACAATTAAGTGTAAAAAATGAAAATCTGCGGGCAGTGGTGGCGCATGCCTTTAAGCCCAGCACTCAGGAGGCAGAGGCAGGCGACTCTCTGTGAGTTCAAGGCCAGCCTGGTCTACAAAGAGTTCCAGGAAAGGTGCAAAGCTACACAGAGAAACCCTGTCTCAAAAAAAAAAAAACTTAAAAAAAAAATGAAAATCTGCTAGGAGGGGGTGGAACACGCCCTAAATCCCAGGACTTGGGAGGCAGAGATAAACTTTCCAAAAAACAAACAAAAAACCCAAACCCAAGATACTTGATCATATCCACAAAACTGTTAACCACCTGCCATGTGCATGGCACGCAGCACCCATGGGGAACACTGGATCCTCTGCAGCTGGAAATGTGGGTGCTGGGAAGGCACTACTCTTCCGCCTAAGCCATCTCTCCAGCCCTTCTATTAACTAAAAGGATGATATTACTTAAGAACACAGATACTTCTTTTCCTGACATGTGTTACTTCACAAAAAAGACTTGTCCAAACTACTAAGATGTAGTGGAATGGCTTTGTAACCAGGGCTGCCAAGGTTCAGGACTTCTCCCTCCTGACAGTTACCACCAGAGATCCATCCAATCTGCCAGGAAGCTGCTCCAAGCTTGCAGCCAGTGTTCACCTATTACAAATGACATCCTATGGAGTGATTTCATTATTTCTAGCCCATTTCAATCAAATGCCAGCTTAGTTAAGTGATGCTTCCAACTTGGGCAACACTTCACAGTATATTCACCTTCCTGGCTTTCCCAGGAAAGCCGGACAAAAAAACCATTATTGTCACTCGAGACTGTTGCCAAGGATGCCAGCAAGACCCAAACCAAATGTTCTGGAGACTAGGGATGTCTCTGTATGCTCCATTCTACCCAACACTGGTCATCAAAAACCCACCCAACTCAGCTCCAGTTCCTGGACGTTAAAAATATTTGCAGAAGTGTTTGCTTCCTCCCACATATGTGTGCACCTTGTTCATGTCTGGTAAAGAACAGGGAATCCGATCCCTTGAAATGGATAGCAAGGAGCTGTCGGTGCTAGAAATCAAGCTTCAGTCCAGTGTGAGAGCAGCCAATGCTTTTCCTTCAACTTCCTGAGCATGAATTGGTGTTTCGCTTGCACGTGTCTCTGAGGGAATCAGATCCCCTGGAACTGGCATTACTAGTTGTAAACTGCCATGTGGGTGCTAGGAATTGAACCTGGGTCCTCTAGGAACACAGCCACTGTTAATAACCACTAAGCCATCTATCTCTCCGTTCAGTCTTGGGTCTGTGCTCTTCTTCCTCCCTCCCACCAGTGTTGAGGTTCTGGGGCCCCACAACTTGTTTGTACAGTGCTGTAGATGGAGCCGGGCTCTGTGTACACTAGAAAAGAAATCTTACCAACCTGTATTTCCACACAAAGAAATATGAAGTCTTGGTCTCCAAGTTGAAGGCCACATCAAAACAACCTCCCAATCACATTCCTCTTGAGTTACAAGCCTTTTGGGGAGCCAATGAGAAGGCTTACTCAATGGGTGCATGGTTAAGCAGCACAGTACCTGTCTCTACCTGTGTGAATCCTGGGTTCAGCACCCAGCCTCCTTTTAGTAAAGGTATGGGCTTAGAAGCAGGATGGCTCACCTGCAATGGGCCTTTGCTGATATTAAATGATAAACCTAAACACTACGTACTTAGAATTCAACCAAGGAAATACTGCATATACAAAACCCAAGTAGACTATCCCAGCATGGTTCAAGAGCCCCTTCTCAGGATCAAGGTCACAGTGTATCAGGTATGCAATAAACACTGTATAAGACAGGGCAAGTACTGGTGTAATAATGTAAAATAAGATTCAATGTTAACCGGACTGTTAAAATAAAAATATACTCCAACCCAGTTTTTTGTCAGTGTCTTTAATCATAAAAAAATCTTTATGCCCCTTCCCCAAAGAAAAACCAGGAGGCAACAGTCTGGCAGTATAAAAATAGACAACTGGAAGAGATCCAACAACTAAATCCCACCTGGGATTCTGAAAAGAAAAGCATTTAGACAAGGCACTAAACCCGTGATTTGTAGAGAACTCTGATGTTTATTACCTGTAACTCTTCCATTAACAGTGCTAGGCCACTCTAGAAAATCGGGTACCAAAATGGTACACCAAGGTCACCTACATCACACTTAAGTATGTACATCGGAGGTAACCCACAATGAAGTGAGAAACCCACAAGTCCCAATTCTCACTAAGTACTAATAATAAACTCTAGTGACCACCTATAGCCATAACTTAGTATTACACTGAGTGTGATCAAGATTGGCTAACGTGACCTACTTTTACAGAACTTACAAGAGCATTTCCAAATAGCCACAATGTAAATGTCAGTTCAATTTTAAATCTCCACATTCTGTATTTTCTATAAGCCAAACTTGTGCCAGGGCTTCCAGTTCAGTGATCTAATTAATGATCAATAACCAGTTAGGCTAATGCCAATGAGGAGTAAACTACTCATTCTACCATGAAGGACAAAGGGTCCAATTTCCTAACATGTTAACAGAAGTCTGAATTTAAAAGTATCTTCTTTGAACATGGACACTTCTTTCAAAGGCTCATATTGGAACTTTCTGGACACAATTCTCTCGTTTCTTACTAAGATTTATTGTTGAAAGCTAACAGTTTTTTGTTTTTGTGGTTTTTTTGAGGGAGGACTTAGAGATAAAAACAAAGTCAGTACAGTAAATCCAAAAACTATCTCAAAAGAGCACATTTAAGAGAACTTAAGCCACAAGACTGTTGCATTATGATTTAATCTAATTGCACACACAAAAAAAATCTGAAACCACAACTCCTCCAGATTTCTAAGAGAAAGGGGATACATGCCTCCATATTCAACTGTGCATCGTTACATTGAACCATATGGTGGATTTTACATCATGATGGATCAGTTTGGAATCCCATGCAAGACCTCAAGTTATAAAATGAAATCCACGTTTTAAACTTTGTTGAAATGTTTTCATGCTGAAGATCAAAGCCACTTTTTACGGGCAACTTAAAGAGTTACAACACACCACACTGGTGCTATTTTAAAATGTCAGTCAGTGTCATGATCCTGAACTGGCTTCAACTCCTAAAGAATGTCTAACTCTTAGGTAACAACCAAAGGGAAAAAATTTTTTATTCACTAATCCAGTGCCTCTCAGTTAAGTTTCTTACAAAGAAAGAACTGGGTAACCAAACTGCTTTCCCAGGGATAAGAACAATGTTAACAGTGGGTTCAACTGACCACTACACAATTATGCTAGTATTTTATTAATCCAAAAGCACTTTACAAGAAAATATAAGTATGGCTTCCAATAGGAATGTTATACTTGGACTTGATACCAAGCTCACAGATCTGAGTGTGCAAGGAAAAACAGGCTTTCAAGTTAAACAACAATTTGTAACCAAAACTTTAATCCCAAGGATTCTCACAAACATATTACAAATGACAGCATGAAAAAGATATCCTGCACAGTAACTCAAAAGTTCAGCTCTACAATGTACCCTTAAACTGGTAGGACACTGCTAACTTAAAGCCTTCCATTTCAAATAAAATGTTACAAACAGCTTTTTGTCCATCTATAGCAATCGGTAAGGAACCTCTTTGCAAACCTTTAGAGTGCAGTTCCCACCCTTTACCTGTTGGCTTGTGTTCACAGCAGCTTTTAAAGACTGCCTATCATTCCCCCACAGCTCCACTCATATCCCAGCTACTAGAGAAACTACAGCTTTTTCCATTTCTGCCAGCTCTTTCTATATCATTAGCACATCACACTTTAACTGGGCATTGTCTAAGTTTATTTCAGTCTATGAAAAACTAAAGTTCAAAGCAAATTCAATCTTGCTTAAGGGAACATTGTAAAGTAACACTTTTTGATATTACATGCCTCCTAGGATCCATTTGGAACCACAGAGAATTACATCGTGTGTGTCACCGTTCCAAGAGACAAAACAAATTTGAACAGCTAAAACATCTTAAAAATGCACCAAGCTTATGAAGTCTCAAACAAACTTGAATTTCCTGTACATACTCCTGTCAAATGAAGTTCTTTCCTGTACATCACTTCTTTTGCAAACTGGTCTTCTACTTCCTTTCATTTGACCTAGATCGGCTAAAAAATAGAAATGCAAAATTTTAAACATTAATATCTTGTTAGTTCATAGTACAAAAAAGATCATATATGCTTATCTTCAATAGCCATTAGTGAACTTACCTACGAGACCTAGAGAAGGATCGAGACGGCTTATGATTTCTCTCACGAGACAGAGACCTTTCTCTTCTCCTATCTCTAGAAAGTGACCTAAAGCCAACAGAAAGCACAATAGCCAATGATGTTAGACATTTGCCTTATAAAAGAAAGGTCGGCTCATTCTAACTTAACATTGACTATATAAGCTACCCAAAACACTGCTGTTATTAAAAAGTTATCTAAATCTCATTAAACAAGTACTTTGGGAAACAACTTAGAGGTATCAGAAGCTGCGGTTTCTGAGAACGAGGCACGACATTTACCTGCTCCGGCTTCGAGAGAAGCTTCTCCTTCTTGGAGATCTAAAAGCAGAAACAGCAAAATTAGGCTAATTGTCAATCAGTATATATGGCGTGAGGCATTTCCCAACTTTTCAATCTCACTGTTGGGCCCAGTGAATGTGCCGAAGAACTGGCACTCATCGTCCAAAAATAAAAAAAGAAAAGAAAAAAAAGGCATAGAAGGATTAAGGAACAAAAAGCAAGTGAAAGCAGGTATTCCAACCATGGATTTAACAAAGAATGCTTCACAGCAGATCTGTCCAATGCAAAACTTCATGTCAAACTAACTCACTACCCAAACACCACACCAAATGTAGTCCCACAAGTAGTTCCAAAAAATAGTACCGTAAACCAGTATTTGGAACCCATGCAAACCTTTAAGTCCATAACAAGACTTAAGTACCAGGTGGATAGTGTCATTTTTGTGAAAACGCGGTAGGTGTAACATCGATGCCATTTAGTGCTACATTAGAACTGCATTTGTGACGTCACATTTAAGAGTGTGTTTAGGCTCATCAAAATTACCATAGCTTGGCCCACACTTCACCCCCAAAATTTTTAAATTTTGAAAACTGTTAGTAAAACCATTTAAAGGTGATAGGATTTAACAAATTTTTGCTAGGAAGAAAAGCTAAAATCTGTTAGAGATATTAAAATTTTAGTTTGGCATCTCACACATGCACATAAGTTCACTTGAAGGTCTAGTCACATTATGAGTTCCCTATCACCCTTAAAAGTTGTTTCAAGCAATATATTGTACGTTACCATTCAATTATGCACAGCCAGCCTTTGATCCAGAAAAAAGAATTACTTTAAGCCGCTTACTCCTTATTTTTAACCAGCAGTAAACTGTATAAGCAGGAAAAACTTACTAGTTTTGGGTTTCAACAAGCTAGAAATGGTGAGGTGAGGCTGCCGGACTGACGGCCAGGAAGAATTTGCTGAAAAGGTTTTGCCAGATGTTGCGTTGGATTTAGTTGGTTGGCGAAGGGGGTGTTGTGGATTTTTCCTGCTTTTTTGTTAGCCGAAGGCTGCTGCTGTAGTTGTTGTGAAGACATTTGGTAAATAAACAGCTGAGCTGATTGGCCAGGAATGTGTGGGCGGTCGAGGTGGCTGCTGCCGATTTGGTTAAGGTTGGAGAGAAGGCTGAGAGAAAACAGCATGCTCGGGAACCAAAGGGCGGTGCAACCTGACGACTGGCCAGCCTGGGTCATGTGAAACGACACCAGCCAAGCTGAATGGGGCGCGCTGGTCACATGACGCTGAAAGGGCTAGTTGACTGGCTAATGCAGATTCAGAGGGTGGTGAGAAGAGACATGATGGTGACTCTGTAACGGGGTTCATTTTTATTAATAGATGGACCAAAAAGCACAAAAAAAATGAAAAACAAGCCATCAGTACAACCATCTATTAGCTAACAAATACTCTTTATTATGATGGGCAACAGTGTGTTGTTTTTCAAAACAGCAAAAGGGGCAAGATTTTGCACTCCTATCTCCTAGGACCTCACTCACCTGTGAGAGGTAAATTCAGTCCTACAGAAACTATTTTGGAGGCTTGATTTGAGGAGATGAGGAGTTTGCATCCAGGCAATACTGCCTGGTCCAAGAATGATGCCATTTCAATCATTTAAAAAAAAAAACTGAATTCTCTCCTATTGGGGATTCAAGAACGGATGACTGGGAATACTTTTTAGCCCCCTTTATTGGTTAGTGACTTAAGTTTGTTTCAGAAAGATTTCTACTTTACCAGTTGTAACATTAAAACAGCTGCCTGTTTTGATAAATATTACAATTGTGCTAGTAGAAAACACATTTGTGAAGAGCTAGTTGAATGTAATGTTGATCAATATGGAGTCAAGAAATGGAAAAAGGCCTAAATTGAAGTAAAGGGAAGACTTGGAAAAAGATGCAACTAGAAGATGAACTAGAAGACAGATCCAAGATAGAAGTTACTAACTACCAACATGAATATACACCTACAGACAAAAGCCAACACTCAGCACAACTCACATACCCCGAGCTACACCCAGCAATTGTTTCGTAGAAACCTCGATGTTCACAGTTAAAACCCACCAACAAACTTAGGCAGAAATACCTGCTCCTACTAGCTACTCCATTACACCAATGCCTCTCTAAAACGTGCTCTCTCAAGTACCTTCGCCGAGGTGGAGGACTCCTCCTGCGGTAATCATCTCGAGGGCGACGACCCCAGGAGGGAGGTGGGCCACGATTCCGACTTCTTTTTTCACCATTCGAAAGTTCCACTCTTACACGGCAGCCACATAGTGTTCTAAGGAGAGAAGGGTCACCAATCACAAAACTGCTCATGGCAGGCAGTGGTCCAGGGAGTCCATCTCGACCACTCCCCATTTCACCCAAACCACTGAAGTCCAATGGAACCTAATTTGACACTTTCATGAGTTCCCTGGCCCTGTTTGGTCTAAGTTCTTAAATTTTCTAAAAAATAATTTACCAAATGGAATTTTTTAAAAGCAAGAAAACAATTTTGTTACTTATGAATTAGTCTGGCTGGGTATGTAGGCATATATAGACATCTTTAATTCCAGCACCAGGGAGGTGGATCTCTGTGAGCCTAGATAACAAAATGAGACCTTGGTCTTAAATTATAAATCTTTTAAAAATTATACTAAGCTATGGAACCCTGTTTCACAAAATATAAGGGCCTGCACCACCCCTATGCCTGGTGCCCAAGGAGGTCGGAAGACATCGGATACACAGAAACTGGAGTTACAAACGGTTACGAACTATCACATGACTGCTGGAAACTGAGCCCAGGTCCTCTGCTCCTAACCACTGGGCTATCTCTAGCTACAGTCCCTGAACCACTCTTGATTGAGCTCAGTAATAACTGTTAGCTGTAACTATGTATTTCTCGTGTATTTCTACTGTGACTTGTTCCCTTGAATTTTTCATTTTCCCATACACTTCTCTACAGGCTTTAAGATAAGCTACAATTATTTTGGCTGCTTCATATTACCCCCTCTATTATTACAAACAACTGGCATACAAGAAATTCCACCTAATAACAGAAAAAAGCCAAATATGGTTGATTACCTTTCCCTTCATTTGTCCAGAGCCATCACAAGGAATGAAGCCAACGTGACCCCACCAAACTTTCACTGTACTTGTAGGAACAAACAATCTATAACTTCATTCAGAGCTACCGTGAGTCCCTTTGTCCCTTTTTCCCAGGCCCTGGGCCTATCAAGACAGAAAAGTATCCTTGCCTTCACTTGCTATGTAAGCAAGTGAAGCTTTGAGCTCCTAACTGCCAAGTGCTGGGATCACTTTTGGGTATAATAAGCCACATCTGGCTCAAAGCAGGAATGTTGGGGCACAACCGTTTGACAGCCAGCTAGCAGGGCTGCAATTACCAGCGAACAGCTGCATCTAAAACACAAAACAGCCCCACGTCCTAGGAAACTGAAACACTAAAAACCAGGTGAACTAATTGTCATGAACATTACCTTCCATCAAGCTCTCGGACAGCATCAGCGGCATCTCGGGGATCCTCAAATTCAACGAACGCAAAGCCAGGAGGGTTTCGAGCAACCCACACACTTCGGAGTGGTCCATAATAGCCAAAAGCACGTTCTAATTCAGTCTTGTTCCCATTGTTTCCAAGATTACCTACATACACCTTACAATCTAATGGACAGGAATCACGATGCATTTCTGTAACAACAGAATAATACCAATAATATTAATTTATCCAAGCAATGTAGTTAAAAACAAATCCTAGGTAATTTAAAAAGAGCCTCAAAGTATAGATTATTGGTATTTTGTCTAGCTTGTTCAAGCTTCTGGGTTCTAGTCTAGCACATATAACTTTTACTTAAAAAAAATAAAATAAAAAAGCACGGGGGGGGGGGGGGGGGGGCGAGGCAGGGGCAGCCTACATATAAATCCCAAACCAATCCATGTGTGGCGACATGCTTTTAATCCCAATACTCAAGCAGAGTGTAGTGTAGGTGGATCTAAGCTTGAGGTTAACCTGGTCTACACATGGGAGGGTCAAGCCAGACAGGGCTACATAATAAATATATATTCTAGTCCTAGGAAGGAAGGTGGATCTGAATCAGATATTAGCCTTTTTTTTAAAGGCCACCTTGGAACTGAGAAAACACCGAAGGATCAATTAACACAATACGGACTGTGAATTGGGAACTAACAACTGTTAATTCTACAACTGTTAGTTTTTAAAGACAGGGTATCTATCTCTCTCAACCCAGGCTGGCCTTGAACTCCTGTGCCAGACTCCATCAGCCCTGCATATAATATACAGAATGAGGGAGGCCTGATTAACTTCAAATTAAATTCAACAACCAGTAGAATATGGGGTGACAGTGCTCACAGATGGAGCTAGGCATTCAAGATCAGCTTCCACTCTGACACAGAAAACCATTTTAAAACATTAAAAAAAAAATGGTGTCTGTCTTTAGTCAGGCCATCTGTGAGCTTGAGGCCAAGCATCCTCTACAGAGTCCCAGGACATCCAGGGCTACAGAGAGAAACCTTGTCTCAAAAAATAAAACATAATCCACACATGTCAGATTTCAGTCTCTCCCCTCTAAAGCAAGGCAACCATCTTAGCCATTTTCCATTGTTTCCTCTCGTCATCACACAATGAATGGTTAACCAGGAAGAAATTACAGCAGAAAATAGAGAGATGGATATACCTCATTATTCAACCGCAGCCATTCCATTAAGTTTAGATAAACTACCACATCTGGACTAAGTTGAGCTACAGGACACTGTGGGAAAACTGGGAAATCATCTTTCTGACCTTCACTGTGGTACATATATACTACCTCCAAACACAAAATAGACAGGGTTTCTCTGTTTAACAGCCCTTGCTGCCCTGGAACTGGCTTTGTAGACCATGCTGGCCTCCAACTCAGAGATCCAACTGTCTGCTTTCCTGTACTGGGATAAAAGATGTGTGCCATCAATGTCCAGCACTAAAATGTTTTTTATTTTTATTTTAAAAAAAAAGATTTATTTATTTATTTGTGCTTGCAGTGTTCTGCCAGCATATATGCCTGCAGGCCAGAAGAGGGCGCCAGATCTCATTATAGATGGTTGTGAGCCACCATGTGGATGCTGGGAATTGAACTCAGGACCTCTGAAAGAGCAGCCAGTGCTCTTAACCTCTTAGCCATCTCTCCAGCCCTAAAATGTTTTTTAAAAGGCTTCCTTTACATGGTACTTGTAATCCTAGTCTTAAAAGGTAGTCATTAAGATCACCAGTTTTGAGGTTAGGCAGGGCTACAGCTGAAGATCCGGTCACAACCAAAAGCTTCCAAGATATATTGCCACAAAACCTCCTTTACTACCAGAACAAGACTATTATCACCTCAAAAGACTCTGGCCTGGAACTCAGATCCGCCTGTCTGCCTCCTGAGTGCTGGGATTAAAGACGTGCGCCACCTCGCTAGACTTTTAACTCTTTTAACTCGAGGATTTAAAGGTGTGCACCACCACACCTGGCTCCGTGTGGTTCCCACCCCGCCCCCAAACATCCCAAGTCTGGACATATTTAGGGAGCCTAGAATGCATCTAAAACTTAACCCCTAGCACCACACACACAGCCTGTACAGCTCACTGCTGCACTAGTCACAATAGTGAAAGTTGTGCCAATCTAAAGTTACCAGAAATAGACACGTAAAATATAATACAGCAGTCAGAAATACTGACAAATACTATTAAGTGTAAAAAATCTTGAAAATATTCTAAAACCGGAAAAGGACATTACAATTCTCAGAATGTGAAACACCCCAAGTGGAAAATCCAGATTAGTGAGTGACTGCCAGGAAGCTAGTTGTTGAAACTGAAAAATAGTATTTTATAGTTTAAGTGCATCAAGACATTTAAGTGTTGAGAGACAAGTGTAGTTTGAGCTCATGCATGTCCAACAATAAGGCTGAGGACTCCCGAGAGACTGGGAGAATTCCAGGACAGTCGGAGCCACATAAAAAAGAAAACCAGGAGCTGAAGCATACAGAGCCTGGGCTGCATGAGACCCTGTCTCCAAAAAAAAAAAAAAAAAAAAAAGGCAAAATTATCCGGGCGGTGGTGTCGCACGCCTTTAATCCCAGCACTCAGGAGGAGGCAGAAGAGGCAAAGGGTTTGAGTTCCAGGACAGCCAGGGCTACAGAGAATTGTCTTAGGGAAAAACAAAACATACAAGCAAAACATCTTGGAACCAGACAAAGATACCACAAGGCCGTGAATGTTTTAAAAGCTACCACAGCCAGGCGCGCATACCTGTGACTCACTAGGCCAGGAGAATGAGTTATGAGGTCAGGCTGGTAGAGAGACCCATCTTTATAGAAAAAGAGAAGCCACGTTCAAAAATAAATCTTGAGGTCCGCGAGGATAACACACCTGCCGGGTGCTTGCTTATCAGCACACACAATGCCCCAAGAACAATCCCCGGCATACCCCCAAAATTGTGTCTTAAAAAAAAAAAAAAACCCGAAAAAGACACTGATTATACAAGAATGCACAGCAAACCTTAGGACACGCTTCCAGTAAGCCTTCAATTTCACTTCCGAAATTAATTCATTTCCAACGTCTCGCCTACTATAAAGGTGACGATTATCTAACTAAAAATTCCAGTCCAGGCACATCCTATTTTGTCGTGACCCCACCCTGCGCCCAAGACTCAGTTGAGAGGCCGAGCCATTCTGCGAAAATTAAGAAAGGTTTTCACACCTGTTAGCAGCCAAAGCAGGTCCAAGAACAAAAGCCAACTCAACTTGAACGGGGACTTCCATTAGGGAAGAAATAAGATCTAACCACATCCAAGTTTTACAGCGAAAAACTAAATCATCACTAAGTAAATGAGACTGAAGAGGGCTTCAGTACCTAAAGGCCTGGTCTTGATGCGTGACTTAGAAAATTAAAAATAAAAAATCTGAGACCCCATCCCAAGAA
Source organism: Peromyscus maniculatus bairdii (assembly GCF_049852395.1). Taxonomy (NCBI): domain Eukaryota; kingdom Metazoa; phylum Chordata; class Mammalia; order Rodentia; family Cricetidae; genus Peromyscus; species Peromyscus maniculatus. The sequence continues at coordinate 7,178,824 of NC_134872.1, read as the reverse complement.
AACCAGGAGCAAAAAAAAAAGGCGCCATCAGGCTCGAGGCCGCGACGTGCACAATGTGGCCCGAGACCCCTCGCGTCGGGACCCCAGCCCGGAGGGACCGCTCTCCTCGGCTCCCCGCCCTGGAAATGAGAAAGCTGCGGGACTCAGAGGCCTGGGAGCCCCTCCGACCCGGCCGGTGTCCCCGCCGCCGCCGCCCGGGACCGAACGTCACAAAATGGCGGCGGCGCCCCTTTGTCTCAACCTGGCGCCGCCATTGCGCCCGGCCCCACCTCGGCTCCGTGACAAACTCCCGCTCCCCCCTTCCTTCCGGTCGCCGGCCTCTTACCGAGATCCCGGGTTCACGCAGCCGAAGCTCAAATCCCAACACTCCGACAGGCCCACCCGCGCCCTTCGGGAACCTGCTTCCGCAGATGCGCTCCGTCCCCTGGCGTCCACGAAATGGCGGACCACCGCCTTCCCCTCGACCCTATTTATAGCGCCCGTCTGCGGCACGTGACCCGGCCCTCCCGCCCAATCAGAGGCGGCGGAGGCCGTGACGCAAGGCGGCGAGAAACCGCGGTTACTGGGGGCGCGCGCCGGCCCGTGCCGCCGGGTGGGCGGAGCCGCGCGGTGGCGCGGGCTCGTCGCCGCCGCCGCCGCCGCCGCCGCGTGCCCGCCGGTCCCCGGAGGTGCCGCGCTCGGCCTCGGCCATTCTTCCCCGCCCCCTCCCGTCCCCCAAACCCCCCAACTCTACCCCCAGACCCTTCCTTCCTCCCTTCCTCACTTCCGCCTAGGCTGCGGCTGGATTAGAAACAGCCTGGGCACCGCCGCCATTATTCCCAAGCGACGGCGTTTGCAGCTTGCAGGCGCGGGTCAGGGTCAAGTGTGCATGCTTGGCCCCTCCTCGTTGATGCATTGACTTAAGGAGCCTTGAGAGTAACGTTCTCAAGGTCACCGAGCGGTGGGCGACCTACCTGGTACCCCACGGTGGCCGCACCCGGCCCCTACACAGGCACCAGTCTGCAAAGTTTGCCCAACTCTTTGTTTTCCCGCCTCGCCCAAACCGCGCGCGGCAAATGAGACTTGGGGAGGCCGCCTGGAAGGGTGAGGGGGGAGGAGAGAGCAACGGTCACCAGGATCACTTTCACACGTGGAAAGGAAAGATGGTGGTATAAGGTGACTTGAAGCTCTGAGCACACTGCTCCTGCCATGCTGATGCCCGCCGGGGCGCCTGCAGCCTTTGGGACGGCTTTGCTGTCGCGGGCAGGCCCCCTGCATCTCCCTGGGCCTCTGCACACTGCCCCAGGAATAGCTCCTGAATTACCATCCATCACCTGCCTTGACCAGCCGCAGAGTCTGTCTCCAGCCCCCAAACGGATCCTCGGCCCAGCTCCGCTCAGGAATAGTCTGGTTTATTGCAGAAATTTAGTTATTTCTGCTTCCCCAAAAAATAAAAATTCCAGACACATAGCTCTCCTCCTCAGTTCCCTGCACTGGTAAAGAGGTGGAGTCATATACACCACAAGGAAGGCGGTGTGGTGCGGTGCCGTGCGGGATACAAGTTGTTAAACGCGTTTGTGTCGGGACCTTTAGCTGTAGAGCTACAAAGGGTTTCTCTGTGTAGCTTTGCGCCTCTCCTGGAACTCACTTGGTAGCCCAGGCTGGCCTCGAACTCACAGAGATCCACCTGGCTCTGCCTCCCGAGTGCTGGGATTAAAGGCGTGCGCCACCACCGCCCGGCCAAACATTTTTATTCATAAACCAAGCGAGGTAGGTAATGGCCACCTCTAATGCAGCCCCAGCTCCCAACAGACTAGCTTTTTTTTTTTTTTTTTAAACCATCTGCGACATCTCCCTGGTCCAAATATTGGTTTTGTTGTTGTTTTGAGGTTTTTTTTGGTTTTTGTATTGGTTTTGGGGGGATTTTTTTTTTTTTTTTTGGTATTTTGAGAAAGAGTTTTCCCATGCTATCCTGGAACTCACTATGTGGATCAGTCTGGCCTCAAACCTGGAGATCCACCTGCCTCTCAAGTGCTGGGATTAAAGGTGTGCCCACCATGCCCAGCAAGCACTTATTGTTCTCTTTGTGTCTGAGACAGGGTCTCTCTGAAGCGCACCCTGGCCCAGCACTCACTCTATCCAAGGTGTCAAATGTGTTGGAACTGTCCCATGACTTTACAAATGTGCTGGATGGCATTCATAGCTCTCCTAGACCCATGCAGACTTTGGGATGCAGGTTTGACACACCTGACTACAGTCCAGGATCAAGTTCAAGGCAAAACTGTGCTTCCCGCAGGGATTCGGGACAGGAGCCAGCTCAGCTCCACCTTGACCCTATCTCATCCACTCCTAAAAAAAAAAAAAAGCCAGTGCTGGGGATGTCATTCAGTAGCAGGGGCTTGACTCTAGCATGTGCAGGGTGCTGGATTCTATCTCCAGCATTGCCAAAAGTAAGATAAGCCCCAAGAATGATGGCCAGGCGCTAGTTATTATACACAGATTTAATTTATTGTTTTTTTTTCAAGACAGGGTTTCTCTGTGTATCCCTGGCTGTCGTGGAACTTGCCCTGTAGACCAGACTGGCCTCCAACTCAGGGATTCACCTGCCTTTTCCTCCCAAACGCGGAGATTAAAGTCAGGTGCCACCATGCCCAACAAGATTTAAGTTTTGTTTTGTTTGTTTTTTCGAGACAGATTCTCTGTGTAGCTTTGGATCCTGTCCTGGGACTCGCTCTGTAGCCCAGGCTGGCCCCGAACTCACAGAGATCCGCCTGGCTCTGCCTCCCATGTGCTAGGATTAAAGGCGTGCGCCACCACCGCCCCGGCTAAGATTTAATATTTTAAAATTGTGATTGACTTTAAGTTTCAGTAAAGCAAAACCTAATAGTTCACTTTATGAACCATACTACTGCTTCCTTGGCTACTTGATTCAGAGTATCTACCCTGAGGGTTAGCTCTAGAAGGAACTATTTACAAAAGTGTAGGGCCGAGTTAAGGGAACTAAGGACCGACCAGCAGGGCACCCCCAGAGACAGCTCTGGGCCCTCTGGCACAAAGGCAGCAGCAGGGCTACCCAGAGGAACCAGAAGAGGGACTCACTGGCAGCCCGGGTTTCTGCGTAGAGGAACCAGACTGCATTCTTTCTGCAGTGCTCACACCCAAGCGAGGCCCAGGGCTCTCCCCGTGAACTCCGTGCCCAGCTCTTCCCAGTCCCATCTACATGGAGACTTCTTCTCACTACACCATGGAAGCCTGAGGGCGTGAGAGCTGGGTGATGCAATCAAGCCTAAAGTCAGCCTCCCAGGACAAAAAACACAGGGGAGCAGACTGGGGAATTGATCTAGGGCTGTACTGTCTTATGCAATAGCCATTAAGCACCTGTAGCTGATAGCTGTTTGGTCTCCATTGAGGTGTGCTGTAAATGTAAAGAGAAAGGGGGTGGGGGGGAGACAGCATTGGATTTTTGAAGGCAGGAAGAATAAAAAAAGAATGCAAGATGTCTTAATAATTACATTGACTCCTCATTTGAGTAAAAGGGTTGGGGGGGTGTTTTGTTGTTACTGTTGTGGTTTGAGGGGTTTCAATTTAATTTTACTTATTTATTTTTCCCCCTGAACAGGGTTTCACTATGTAGCTCAGGCTGTCTTAGAACTCACTGTGTAGACCAGGCTGATCTCAAAGGCACAAAGATCCACCTGCCTCTGCCTCCAGTACTGGGATTAAAAGGTGTGTGCCCCTATGCCTGGGTTTGGTTTGGTTTTATTTCTTGTTTTTGGAAATAGGTTCTTTTCATATAGCCTGTCTGGGCTACGTGACACCCACCTTCTGGGTCTTTCTTTGTCCTCTCCACGAGTTCTCCATGGAGTGGGTTCACAGAGCAGGAGAGCCTATGCTAAGGACATGGATTCACCCTCTCCCTAGCTTCCAAGATATCTTGACATCCTCCTGAGGATCTTTCCACACCAGCGGCAGCGGGCAGTCCAGTGACAGAGGCTCTCACATGACCCTACATGGACAACAGAAGCCTGAACAACAGCTCCCAGCCAGCCAGCCACCAGCTTGCAATTTCCTGCATTTGTTGGAACTGCTTTTTTTTTTTTTTTTAATGAATTTGCTTTTTATGTGTGGATGTTTTGCTTATATGTCTGTGCAACACACATGTGCTTGACGCCTGTTGAAGCCAGAAGAAGGAACTGGAGCTCCTGGAAGGTACAGCTGCCTTCTGGGTGCTGGAAGTTGAACTTGAGAGCAGCCAGTGCTCTTAACCCCTGAGCCATCTCTCCAGCACCTGATCTTTTTTTCTCTTCCATATCTTTGCGGGAGGATTTAGATGAGGTCCTGCTGCACAGCCAGGCTGGCTAGAACTTGAAACAACCCTCTTGCCTCAGCCCAGAAAGGCCAAGGTTACAGACGTGAACCACCACACACAGCTCAGTCGTTTTCTTTTTCTTCAGCATTGAAGTTTTTATTCATGTGAATCATTAAAAATGGGCATCTATACCAGTGTCAAACGAGGGTGGGAGAGGAAGGCAGGGTAGACAAGGAGAAGGAATTCCTGTCTGTTGGTAATAAAGCTCCAGGTTCATCCCATCATGGATTTCATAATCTCCCAGAGACACGTGGTCCTTAAAAATCGTGTACCACTTTTTAAGAACGATCTTATTCCAGCGGGTGCCAGTTGGGCCGCTCTCAGTTTCTTCAAGTCCCAGAGGGTGTCATCCGTGTTGCACTTGACGCGGACTTTCTTTCCTAGACGGTCGTTGCAAACCACCTCAATCGTTGTGGCTGGAGCTCTAATCCCCTTGAATTTATCAACAACAACACAACTTGTAGCTCAAATGTGAGCCCTGGACCAATTTAAGGCTAGAAACAGGAAACAGACATGATATAACGGAAACACCCGCCCTTAGGTGCTTCCAGGTTCCGGGCTAGCTAGCCTTTTTCATTTGTATTTTTTAAATTACTTTTTAATTTCCAATCTTTATTTTACGTGCAAAGGTGTTTTGCCTACATTTATGGCTGTGCACCAGGTGTGGGCCTGGTGCCTGCTGAGGCCAGGAGTCATCAGGTCCCCTGGAACTGGGGTTACAGAAAGCTGTGAACCACCACCTGGGTACTTGGAACTGAACCCAGGTCCTCTATAAAAGCAGCCAGTGCTCTTAACTACTGAGCCATCTTTCCGGCCCTTTCTTTGTAGTGTGTGTGTGTGTGTGTGTGTGTGTGTGTGTGTGTGTGTGTGAAAAGTTGAAATTTATTAAAATACTTAAGTGTGGATTAGGCATTGGTGAGAAAGAAGTGATCAGGTGAAAAAAACAATATACACTCAAAAGCGTGGTGAGAGTTTCTCAGCTAAGATTCAATCTTATTTAAAAACATATATTCTTTTCACTGGGAGGTAGGTGATTGCATACACTTTTGATCCTAGCACCTGGGAGGCAGAGACAGGCAGATCTCTGAGTTTAAAGCCAGCCTGGTCTACAGAGCAAGTTCCAGGACAGCCAGGACTATACAAGAAAAAAGGGTTTTTTTTTTTTTTTTTTGGCAGGCATGGTGGTACACGTCTTTGATCCCATCAAGGGCAGGAAGATATCTGTGAGTCTGAGGTCAGCCTGGTCTAACATTGCAAGGTCCAGGGTTGCCATCAAGCACATGTGTGTGACACAGACATATAAGCAAAACATCCAACAGGAAAAAACAAATTCATTTAAAAAAAAAAATCAGGGCTGGAGAGATGGCTCAGAGGTTAAGAGCACTGGCTGTTCTTCCAGAGGTCCTGAGTTCAATTCCCAGCATCCACATGGAGGTTCACAACCATCTGCAATGAGATCTGGCGCCCTCTTCTGTATACATAATAAATAAATAAATCTTAAAAAAAAAAAAAAAAAGTTTAAGCTCCTGCTGTCCATGCAGGAGTCTGAGATGGTCATGTGAGAGCCTGTCTCATAGGAGACCCTGTCTCGAAACAAACAAAAACCCAACCAAACCACAAGTCTACCCATCACTACAGTCCACCTTCAGGACATTTCATCTCGTGGAACTAAAACTCCATGAGCATTAGGCAGCCGCTCCCGCCCCTCCCCCCACTCCCCCCCCCCCCCCCCCCCCCCCGCCCTGCAGTCCTAGACAAGCGGTCTCTATGATTTTGACTACGTAAAGTACCTCATATTTGTGGAGTCCTTCAATGTCTGTCTTTATGTGACCACCTCATTTAGTGTAGTATAGAGTCTGATAGTCCATCTATGCTGTAGCACACACACTGTATACATTTTTTGTTGTTTTGTTTGTTTCTCAAGACAGGGTTTCTCTGTGTTGTTTTGGTGCCTGTCCTGGATCTCTCTCTGTAGACCAGGCTGGCCTTGGACTCACAGAGATTCACTCACAGAGATCCACTCACAGAGATCCACCTGGCTCTGCCTCCCGAGTGCTGGGATTAAACGCTTGGGCCACCACTGCCCAGCTACATGGTTTTCTTTTTCTTTTTTGGTTTTTCGAGACAGGGTTTCTCTGTGTAACTTTGTGCCTTTCCTGGAACTCACTCTGTAGCCCAGGCTGGCCTCGAACTCACAGAGATCCGCCTGGCTCTGCCTCCTGAGTGCCGGGATTAAAGGCATGCACCACCACTGAGTTTTCTTAAGCAGTGGTTTTGGAACCAATTTACAGACTGGACAATCATTGATTGAGGATGTATTTATTAGGTACTTTCTCCAGACACTGAGATGGGTTGGGGGAATAAGATGTAAGTCAAAACATCTTATTCCCTCAGCGTTGGGGCCCTACTCACAGAGAGGGAGAAAGGAAAGGGTCATATGGCTCAAGGGGGTTGGAAACCACGCCTTAGAGAACAGAGAGGAAGCTAGGCTAGCGACACACCTGTAATCTCAGCACTTGGGGAAGTGAGGCCAGAGGACCAGGAGGGCAAGGCCAGCATCAGCTACAAACTAACTTTCAGGACAGCCTGGGCTACATGAGACCCTACCTCAAAATCAAACCAGTAAACAAACAGTGTTGGTGGGCTGGAGAGATGACTCAGTGGACCTGAATTTGGTTCCCAGCACCCACATCAGGTGGCTCACAATCACCTGTAACTCTAAGGCCTGGGCATCCAATGTCCTTTCTGGCTTCTCTGGGCACATGGGGCAGACCCATACATGTAGCACGAATTCTAAGTGATCGTAATAGTAAAAACCCAGAGCCAGATATCCAGGTAAATGCTAAAAGAACAGAGACAAAGGATCAAGCCACAGCCACCTCTCACCTCACCAACTCCTCAGCCAAGAAGGCTGATCTCCTGTCTCAACCTTCCTAGTCCTGGGATTCAAGGTGTGTGATCCCTAGTACTGGGATTAAAGGCATGAGATCCCAAATGCTGGGATTAAAGGTGTGTGCCACCACTGCCTGGCCTCTATGGCTAACTAGTGACTGGCTCTGCCCTGTGATCTTCAGGCAAGCTTTGTTTGTTAGATCATACACAAAATATCACCACACTCACACAAGAATAAAAATACAAAGTTTGGTGGGTTTTTGTTTTGTTTTATTTTGTTTTTTTGAGATGGTCTCAGTACATAGCCCTCCCTGGCTGTCCTGGAACCCACTATCCGGACCAGGCTGGCCTGGAACTCACAGAGATCTGCCTGTCTCTGCCTCCAGAGTACTGGGATTCAAGGCGTGCGCCACCACACTCAACCATAAATTAAAAGTATTCTTTAGGGGCTGGAGAGATGGCTCAGTGGTTAAAAGCATTGGCTATTCTTCCAGAGGTCCTGAGTTCAATTCCCAGCAACCACATGGTGGCTCACAATCATCTGTAATGAGGTCTGGCGCCCTCTTCTGGCCTGCAGGCAGAATGCTGTATACATAACAAGTGAATCTTTGGGGGGGGAAGTATTTTTTAAAGTGTTGGGCCCTTGACACTTTAAAAGAAAAGTAACATGTGGAGGGAATTTGTTTTTGTTTTTTGAGAGAAGAGTTCTAACCTGGGCCACATAGTGAGACATGACTTTAAAAAAGGAAGGAAGGGAGGGGGGTAGGGAGGGGAGAAAGAAGGAGAGAGGGGAAGAGGAAGAAACTTAAGAACATGAGGGCCAAGCACAACGTCCACTGAGTGGTCGTTCAATACACGATTGCTGTGGTTAATGATCTTTGTAAAAAGTCATGTCCCCCCTCCCCATTACAATCCAGTTTTTAAATTAAGGCGTTATAATTAGACGTTGATACGAGGCCAGCAGCAGTGGCACACGCCTTGAATCCCAGCACTCGGGAAGCAGAGGCAGATGGATCTCTGTGAGTTCGAGGCCAGCCTGGTCTACATAGTGAGTTCCAGGGCAGCCAGGGCTATGTAGAGAGACCCTGTCTTGAAAGACAGAGAAGAGGAAGTCAGTATGTAGAAAAGGTTTTTCGTCAGTTTGTTTATGACATCCCTCAGCAGCTCTCCCTAGAGTCCAATTATTTTGGTTTCCCTGAAGCTCTCTCTCCAGAGAGCAGATGTGTAAGAATAAGCAAGAATAAGCGGAGACCCAAGGCAGCAGCTGGAAGGTGCAGCAGCTGGAAGGTGCAGCGCTGGAGAGCGCCCTCCGCAGGGACCTCCAGAGCCAGCTCTGCGATGCCGGCCGGCGCAGTCCGGAGAAGGCGGTTAACCACTCGGAAGTCTTCCAGGCCGCTTTCTCAAGACAAGGACAGGCAGGTTTCCAAGGCGCTCCACCCTGGCAGGGTCAAGTTCTCTGTCGTCCCTCTGGTTCTCCTTGTTCTGCCTGGTCCTGAGGGCTGGTGTGAAAGCCGCAGGCCACTGGGAGGCAGCAGCATCTGCAGCAGGAAGCACTTCTCTCTTCAGCTCTCACACCCGCTCACCTCCTCCTGGGGATTGAGACTCTGAAAAGGGAGGTAGCATTTTAAACAAAAAACAAGGGCCTAAGTATCCCAGGTTGGCCTCAAACTCAGTAGGTAGCTGAGAACAACCTTGAACTTGTCATCCTCCTGCCTCAGTCTCCTGAGTGCTGGGCTACAGGCCTGCGTCACCAATCCATCCAGCAAGGAGGTGTCCCTTCCTTCCTTCCTTCCTTCCTTCCTTCCTTCCTTCCTTCCTTCCTTCCTTCCTTCCTTCCTTCCTTCCTTCCTTCCTTCTTTCCTTCTTTCTTTCTCTCTTTCTTCTTTTAGAGAAGGTGTCTCACTGTGTATCCCTGGCTGTCCTGAACTCACAGAGAACCACCTGCCTCTGCCTTTGTGCTGAAATTAAAGGAGTGAGCCTTAATTAAGAAGTATCCTTAATTTACAATTGAACAAGGTAATCTTTCTCAAACCTGTGACTTCCTCCCTCCCAGTTATCCGTGGGCTTTTGCTGGGGAAGATTTTTGCTGCTTTATTTACACAGGAAATAAGAAATGGGAATCTGAGGGATGAGAAAGGTTGGAAGACAAGACAGCAGGAGGTAATTAGGCTAATTAGTTCAGGGGCCCGAGTGGGCGGTTTTCCATGGGTTGCTAGCCACATCTAGGCAGAAGTGTGTGTCTTATTTTGTTAATATGGCAGGCGACTCACATGCTTCCCACTCCAATAGAATGTCCATGTTTCACTCCGACATTGCTCTTTGTAAGGCTGAAGAGGACACGGGCCTCTGCTTCTGCCTTCTGGCAAAAGGAAAATTACTTTTTTTTTCTATTACCCCTATTTGTCTGCCTCCTCGGGGCAACCGTGTAGTTTTAGGTTTTTCTGTTGTCGCCAAACCCACTTTCCCAAGCTTCTTGGTGTCCCTGGAGCAGGAGGATCACAGGCTGGCTGAATTCAGGCCCTAGGATCAGGGAGAGACCCTGCCTCAGGAACAGGCAGAGATGGAGGAGGACACCCAATGCTCTCTTCTGGCTCCACTGACACACACAGGAGACACATACGCACACACAGATAAATATATCTTAGTTGTTTTTCAGATTTAGGCCTGCAGTTTTAATTGTGTGGATGATATATCTGTGGATAGATATGTTGTGCACGTGAGTGCATGTACCTGAAGAGGCCAGAGGAGTTGGTTCTCCCAGGAGCTGGAGTTACTGGTGGTTGTGAGGTACCTGACGTCGGCGCTGGGAATTGAACCGGCGTCCTCTGGAGGAGCAGCACATGCTCTTAACCGCTGAGCCACCTCTCCAGCCCCCATACATAAAGATCTTAAAACCAGGGTCAGGAAAATGGCTCAGTGGTGGAGTGTTTGCCTATCATGTACGAGTCCCCAGGTTCAATCTCCAGTAGAGGGGGCTGGACACTCGGAAACGGCTGCCTATTTTTGGAGGCCCTGGTGTGTGGGATCCGACCCAGGGCCTCAGTCACCTGCAGCGGAGGTCTTGCTGCATCTGTCATTTCCAAAGACGACATCTGGCAGCATCTGGAAGGCTATCCAGAAAATGATGACCCACGATGGAACGGAAGGGAGCATTCTGGGTCCCTCTGACATTTGCATCCCAGGAGCTCTCAGCACACTGCAGCCTGACCTGCAGAGCAGGTGACATTCTGGAGCAGAAAGCCACCTCCCCCGTGTCTTGCCACCATAGACGTCCCAAGGCATGTGGTACAACCCAGGGGATAGCCTGGAGGTATAGAATGACCCCATCGCAGCTAATTGCAATCTGTGATAATTGCTACCTGGGCAAGCAGAGGCCTCTGGCCTGTGCAGACTGATCTGCTGGGTGGAGAAGGGTAAATTAAAGATAACTAGGTGTTTGTCAGGTAGGAAGAAAATCCAGTCCCTGGGCTAGCAATTACCAGCTGAGCCATCCAGAGCCTTTTACAAAACATGGTCACAAGGACGATGAGGAAACAAAGTACTTGAAGGGCAAGGGGTCAGTCAGTGACCACACACACTCACCTGGGCGAGCAAATAGAAGAGGACTCCATTAGCTAACAAGGAGGTTCTGACTCTGTCTAGAACAGCTGGAGGCTGGGACATTGGGAAGGGATTAAAAGCGGGGTGTGGCCGCACCTACTTTTGATCCCAGCACTGGGGAGGCAGAGGCAGGCAGATCTGTGAGTTCAAGGGCAGCCTGGTCTACAGAGAGATTCCCAGGCCAGCCAGAGAGATCTTGTCTGAAGAAACTAAGAAGAAAAAGGGAGAGCTGTAGGACTAAAGACGGGAAGGGGCTGTGACCAGAGGAGAAAGGGTGGGGCGGCAGCTGGGGAAAGAGTCTCTTAAGCCTGGAGCCCCTGAAGGGTCATAAACACTGACACAAGAAAGGAGGGACTGTGGGAAATCCAGAGAGGACGGAGCCTCTGAAGACCCGGGAGACCAGAAACCGAAGCCGAAGCGGGGGATGGGAAGTTGGCCTCCGTGGGGGAGGGACGCGTAAGTGGATGCAGGCTGGCGTCTGCACACAGATGGCGGGAGGTGAGGGGATGCTCTCTGGCTCCGACTGTACTCAGTGGGAGGTGAGAGGATAACTATTGGGTAAGATGCAGAGGAGCTGGATGGGTAAGGAAGGCTGGCGAAAACCGAAGAAGGTAAACTGAGGCGCAGTCCCGAGAGTGGCTCCAAGTGACAGGTTCCAGGAGGACATTTGTCCATCGGGTGTTTCATCGCAGCCAGTTCATGAAGAGTGACTGATGGGGGCAGGGTCTAGAGTGCAGAGGAGATGCTGGCTGAACAACAATTTGGGAAAACGACCCCATGATGGAGAGGTGCAAGGTAGGAAGCAGAGCAGGAGAACATTATATCAAGGATGGAGAGCTGGCCAGGGCCGACGCCTGACGCCTGTAATCCCAGCACTCGGAAGGTGAAGGCTGGGAACAGAAGTTAGAGGTTATCCTTAAGTACACAGTGTATTGACACCAGCCTGGACCCCATGAGAACCTATCTAAAAATTTTTTTGAAAGTGTGTGTGTGTGTGTGTGTGTGTGTGTGTGTGTGTGTGTGTGTGTGTGTAAGTGTGTGTGTGTAAGTGTGTGTGTGTGTGTGAGTGTGTGTGCTTGCTCTTGCAGAGAACCTGGGTTCAGTTTCCAGCATCCGTATGGTGGCTCCCAATTGCCTGTAACTCCAGTTCAAGGATCTGGCGCCCTCATCTGGTCACTGAGGGCACTGCATGCACTTGGTACACGGACATAAATGCAGACAAAACAGCCATATGCATCAAGTAAAATAAAGGTTAACTATATATATGCAAGAGCATCCACCTTGATCCCCAGCCACAGAGCCTTTCTCCCGTGAGTCTCTTCTATCACTGGTTCCTTGTGCGTCTTTTCTTTTGCATATGCCAACAAACCCAACAACAATCTCCTGTTGAAAACAGCACCTCAAAAGTTAAAAAGAAAAAGACCAGCTGACCACTCAGCCCCCATTTGGGAGGCTGAAGCAGAATTTCCAAGGGTGAGGTCAGCCTGAGCTACATAATGAGGTCCAGAACAGAATAAGAACACATCAAGACCTCGCTCCAAAAACAGAGGGGGAGGGGAGGGAGAGAGAAAGTGTGAGCTCTGGAAGGGGGGCCAGTGCTTCTGACCAATGAGCCATCCCTACACACACACACGCACACGCACACGCACACTCACATTCACACACTAGTTTAAAATGTTACAGTTATTTATAAATTTTGTGTATGTGTGTGTTTGTACAGGTACACACAGAGTTGAAGACCAACTTGCAGGAGCCCTTCAAGAAAACTTGCAGTTTTCTCCTTCACCGTGTGAAACCCAGGGATTGAACTCAGGTCACTGAGTTTCACAACAAGCACCCATATCCACTGAGCCATTTCACCAGCCCTATTTTAGCTTTTTAAATTGTGTGTGTGTGTGTGTGTGTGTGTGTGCGCGCGCGTGCTCGCTCGCATGCCTGTCTGTGGAGGCCAAAGGGGCTCAGGTCTCTCATTTTACTATGTGGGTCCCAGAGATTGAGTTTAGGTCCTCAGGCTTGGATGCAGACACCTTTACAGGCTGAATCATCTTGCCAACCTTTTTTTTTTTTTTTAAATAGGGTCCCATGGAGCCCAGGCTGGCCTTAAACTATCCAAGGATGACCTTGAACTCCTAATCTTCCTCTCAAGAGCTGGAGTTACAGTCTTGTACCAGCATGTCTGCCTAGGGTACTCCTAAACACTTGCATTGTTTACTATTTTGAATTTTGTACCGCATCAAAGTGCTATTTAATAAATAAACCCCCCAGCAGAGGCAAAGCATCAGCCATGAGTTCCAGACCAACACGGGCTTTAGAGTGGATTAAAAAAAAAAAAAAAAAAAAAAAAACAAACATGTTGCCTGTGTGTAAATACATTTTTTAAAAGCTTTAAATGAATCATTTTGCAAGGTTCATTTGTAATGCAAGCAGCCACTCCCTCGTTTGCTTTGGAAATGTTGACATTTGCGTCCTGGATTTGCTTAAACCCTGAAAGACCAACAGCTGCAAACCACACCCTGAACGTTTAAGTTTGTCACTGACAAAACCAGCCAAGCGAGTGTGATGTTATAAAATAAAACCACAAAGGTAGTCCAGAGAGGCTGAGCCGCCCGGCGGGTGTGTGTGTGTGTGTGTGTGTGTGTGTGTGTGTGTGTGTGTCACCAGGCGCCCCTACCTGCAGGGAAGGGACCGTGGAGAATGCATTATCTCCTTTCTTCATAAACCAGGAACCTAGCACCCAAAACTGGACCGTCCCTAAGAAAAGATTATGCCATTTTTTTAAAGGGGGAGATTAGGGGCTGGAGACTTGACTCAGGGGTTCGGAGTGCTTACTGTGTGAAGAGGACCCCAATCAATACCCTGAACCCACATCAGGTGGTTCACAAACCCGTTACTCCAGTTCCAGGGGATCCAGTGCTCTCTGGCCTCCTCCCCAGGCGCCTGCACGAACAGGAAACACATAAACTATTGCAAGTACACACGACTACATATAAAAATCAATTTAAAAAAGGACATAAGTCTCTTTATCCAGTTTTGCTTCCGTTTGAATACAGATGCACAAAGTACTAATCCAATTGCTAACCCCATGGAAGGGGAGGCAAGGGGTGAGGTATGAGCCTGGGCTTGGTCACACACTTCTTACCCCAGCACCTAGGCAGTGAAGGCAGGACCATCAGGAGTCCAAAGCCAACCTCCATACATAGTGAGCTGGAGGCCATCCCGGGCTACATGAAGTCGGGCTACTGAAATAAAACAAAATAAAAACGAACAACAAAATAGTGTGGTGGGGGCACATTGGGCAAAAGAAGTAGGAGTATTGATTTTACTTTGAAACTTTAATAATCATTGATCTATTATTTAAACAGAACAAAAGCTTTAAGAGGAGAGATGGGGGCTAGCCTGGGGTTCAGCTGTTCAGTTCCTGCCTGACATGGGCAATGGATCTGTGTCCTAGCCTAGCACTGAAGAGAGACAGAAACAGAGATGAGCAGAGAGAGAGAGAGAGAGAGAGAGAGAGAGAGAGAGAGAGAGAGAGAGAGAGAGAGAGCGCCCAAAGGCCATCTATATGATTTATAATTTTTTTCTTTTGTTTTTCGAGACAGGGTTTCTCTGTGTAGCCTTGTCTACTCTGGAACTCACTCTGTAGACCAGGCTGGTCTCAAACTCACAGATCTGTCTACTTCTGCCTCCCTAGTGCTGAGATTAAAGGAGTGCACCACCATTGGCCAGCAGTGTAGCACTTGTCTTTAACCCCAGAATTGAGAGGCGGAGACGGGTGGATCTCTGTGAGTTCTAGGCCAGCTAGTGCTATATGCCTAGTGAGGCCCCCATCTAAAGGAATAAATATACAAACAGAATGGAAGGTGATTCTTCAGTTCATTTTTCAAATTCAGGAGATGATGATGTGCAGACGGGCTTTTTCTTGTTCACCTTGTGAGAAACAGACCTTCACTCTGCAATAACAAGTTCAATTTTTAAAAAAAGGCAAAAATAGTTGGCATGGCATTTTGGTGCAAGCTTTATTATTTTTATTTATTTACTTTTATGTATAGGAGTGTCTCCAAAGGTATTTATGTGCACCACATGTGTGCAGTTCCTGCAGAGGCCAGCAGGTGGTGTTGGATCCCTTGAAACTGGCAGCAGATGGCTGTGAACTGCCCAGGTAGTGCTGGGAATGGAATGGAGAGTCTCTGCAAGAGCAGTATGTGCTCCTACCTGTTAGCCATCCCTCCTGCCTCAAGAAGGTGGTTTTAAAAGTCCTCAGTGGTAAGAAATTTCTCTTTCCCCATAGGCTGGTACCACAGAGGGCTCCAATTTTTGCACTTTTTAGCATAACCTCCCACCTCCAATTACATATATTGGTTCAGGACCCAGAGCTTCATTTATGGAATATCTCAGGGCTTGAGATCCCCTCCTTTTCTGACTATGAGCTCAGTCCCATAGCCGACTACCTGCGACTTTCCAACTTTGAGAGCTCTGAGATGAGCAGGCGTCAGCTGCCAACTGGGGGAGAGAGAGGCCTAGATCCTCCAGCTTACGGTGACTCTCTGGCTCATTTCAGTGTGAGGTGCACTTACAGTTCCTCAAAGATCGGGCTCTTGAAGCCACACGAGGTCGAGCAGCTGACCTATTGGCCCTGATCTGTCTCCACAGCCCACATCCTGACCATGGTCATGCTTGCTGGAGCACACATTTAGGGACATTTTTAAAAATAACTTGTTTTATTTTTTTTTTTTTTTTTTTTTTTTTTTTTTGGTTTTTCGAGACAGGGTTTCTCTGTGTAGCTTTGCGCCTTTCCTGGAGCTCACTTGGTAGCCCAGGCTGGCCTCGAACTCACAGAGATCCGCCTGGCTCTGCCTCCCGAGTGCTGGGATTAAAGGCGTGCGCCACCAACGCCCGGCTAACTTGTTTTATTTTTAAATTATGTGTTTAAGTGTGTTTGTCTATGTGTAGGTATGGACACACAAGTGCAGGTGCCCACAGAGGCCAGAAGATGGCGTTGGATGCCCTGGAGTCGAAGTTACAGACGGTGGTAAGCTGCTGCAATGTGGATGCTGGGAACCAAACTTGGGTCCTCTGTCAGAGCAGTACTTGCTCTTACCCACTGGGCTCCCTCTTTCAGGAAAGTGTTAACTGGTGCTCCACACACCCTCTCAAATGAATTTTGGAAAGTCCTGTGCACTATGTGAACCCTGATGGACAGTCATAGGACCATTATCGGTTCTGAGGTGTCCTGTGATAATGAAACTCACATGACTTTCCTCAGCCCACGGCTTTGCTTCACTTATAGATGTGGATTGCATGGGCCCAAACAACTCCGTTTATAGGGAATGTACGAATTATTTGTCAGTTGGCAGTTAAAATAGTTCTTGGGTCTCTAAAAATCTGGGAAGATTTAGAAGTAACCCCCACGGAGCTGGAGAGGTTCATGATTCACACAGCTCTCCACCCTGCTCCATTTGAAAGTCTCTGCCCCCTCCTTGTCTCCCTGGGAGGTTCACAACCAAACAGTGAGGTCAGTGGACATCCTACCCCTTTTGTTTCTGGCTTCCAGACTTTTTCTTTTTTTCTTTTTCTTTTCTTTTTTTTTCTTTTTTTCTTTTTTTTTTTTTTTTTTTTTTTTTTTTTTTTGTTGTTGTTCCTGGGAACATGTTTTCTCCCTCTTTTTTGTTCAGAAACTAGAGTTCTTTTTCTCTCTTCACTCTGAGCCTTGCAGGCTACCTATGCTGGCATAGTTCCGCCTTCCTGACTATTTATTTATTTATTTATTTATTTATTTATTTATTTATTTATTTGGTTTTTTTAAAGACAGACTTTCTCTGTGTAGTCCTGGAACTTGCTATACAGACTAGAATGGCCTTGAACTCAGAGATCCACCTGCCTCTGCCTCCTGAGTGCTGGGATAAAAGGCGTGTACCGGGTTGGGGATGTAGCTCAGTGGTAGGGCGCTTGCTAAAGTGCAAGGCCCTGGGTTCATCCTCAGCTCCAGTTTAAAAAAAAAAAAATCGTGTACCACCACCACTCAGCAAATTTATTTATTTTAGAGACAAGGTTTCACTGTGCAGCCCTGGTTAGCCTGGAACTCACTGTGTAGACCAGCCTGGCTTTGAACTCACAGAGATCCACCCACCTCTGTGTCTGGGTGCTGGGATTAAAGGGTATATCCGTCTGGTGTGCCACCCCACCTGGGCCTGGTATCTTGATTTACAACGGCTGGACTGGGATAGCAGATGTCACCTGGGTGGTGATGTCCCTTGGACCAGCCGCACTTATGTTACTTTCTGACATTCTCACCCTCGGTCCCCAGGGAAACACTGACTCATTGTCAAGAGTGGTCACCTGGAAATAATTACTTTAAGAACTGTACCTCTTAAGATTTTTCCAGTTCTCCTCACCTCATCATTAGTCACGCAGCTTAAAGAAGAGAAAATCTCAGCCGGGTGGTGGTGGTAGCGCACGCCTTTAATTCCAGCACTCAGGAGGCAGACAGGTCTCTGTGAGGTCAAGGCCAGCCTGGTCTACAGAGTGAGTTCCAGGAAAGGCGCAAAGCTACACAGAGAAACCCCGTCTTGAAAAAACCAAAAATAAATAAATAGATAGATAGATCAAATCTCTGAGCAGGAAGGAACGCAGGAGCCGAGGAAGCTGTCTTTGCAGCAGAGCTATAAGTCTGAAACCAAGAAATAACGTAAAAAGCTATTTTTGTCTTTCTTATTCTCTTTGTCTCTTTGCTTTGAGGTTTTTCAAGTTTCGAGTTTTGTTAGCAGTGAGGGGACAGAGGCACAGCTCCATGTCACCCTCAGTCTTTTGAGGATTTCCTTGAAATATATATATATATATATATATATATATATATATATATACATTTATACACACACACACACACACACACACACACACACGTACACATACACGTGCATGGGTGTTTTGCTTGAATGTATGTTTGTGCACAACAAGTGTGCATTGCCCTCTAAAGTCAGAGGCCAGGCCGGGCAATGGTGGTGCACACCTTTAATCCCAGTACTCGGGAGGCAGAGGCAGGCGGATCTCTGTGAGTTCAAGGCCAGCCTGGTCTACAGAGTGAGTTCCAGGACAGCCAGGACTGTTACAAAGAGAAACCCTGTCTCAAAAAATAAAAAATAAAAAAAGAAAAGAAAAATAAAGTCAGAGGCCAGAATCCCCTGGAACTGGAGTTACAGATGGCTGTGAGCCTCGGTGTGGGTGCTGGGAACTGAACCCAGGACGTCTGGAGAAGTCAGTGCTCTTAACTGCTGAGACATCTCTCCAGCACTCTCCCTCCCTTATTTTGAGATGTAGCCCTGGCTGGCTAGATCTCACTGGGCAGGCTTCATCAGGCCTGGGGAGTAGTTTAGAAACCTGGCAGTCTACTTGGTTTGGTCTATGTACATCACTCTTACCACTCTTTGAAAAACTCACCCAGCAGCCTAAGAGCTTCACCTGTGCATCACACACACACACACACACACACACACACACACACACACACACACACCCCAGATCCCCACCTGCATCAGGCTGCAGTACACCCCTCTTTGAACAGTGGGATAAGCTTTCCCTCCTTTTCATGACTGTCAAATTCAGTTTCTATTCAAATGTATTCCCAACACATCCTGGTTCAGGGTGTGTGTATGTAATCCAGTCGGAACTGGTTTTGGATTCATGCCCAGTAAGGCAAAATTATCTCATCAAGTGACTATAGGGAGAACTCTCTATTTACCTTGTAATGTCTAACACACTGGGGGGCATAGGATCCCAATGAGCTGCATTATGGGAAGGGGCTTGTGCAATAGAAAGATGATTATATGACCAAAGTTATCAGTCAAAACAGAGACCCGCCCTCACTACACCCCCATAATCAGGCTCTGCTTCAGTGAACCTCACAAAAGAGAAGCCTGACAGTAACTGTGGCCCCTGCTGCTGTAGTGTGGATGGTCTGTTCTGTCCCTTTGCTTTAAGGGGCTCCCTTCTTGCCGCACTAGCAAATCCATGTACGACACCAAGAACTTGGAAACCCTCAATTCTGACCTCAACTACCAGTGACACGACCATACTGGCCCTGAACTAACTCTACGTCCTCAGTTCTGGGGTTCTAGGCAGGAGCCACCATGTCTGGTTTCGTGTTCCCTTAGCCTTTTGGGGACCTCAATTCAGGAAAATCCAGGATTCATGGCTTTGACATTGAAAAGAATTTCAGGGCTAGATTGTATAGAGCAGTTGACGTTTAATAATAGAAAAAGTGCCAGGCGGTGGTGGTGCACGCCTTTAATCTCAGTCCTCCAGAGGCTGAGGCAGGTAGATCTCTGTGAGTTCAAGGCTAGCCTGGTGGTCTACACAGTGAGTTCTGTCAGAAGATCTGAGTTCGATTTCCAGCACCCATGTCTGGTGGCTCACAGATGCCTGGACTCCTGCTCCAGTAGATCTAATGCCCTCTGTTATCCTACATGGGCACCTGCACACAGGTGGTATACACATGTGCACTCACAGAGACACATATATACACATAGATCAAAATAAATATAAAATAGAAACTCAACAAAGTACACCTGAAAGCATGGATGTGTTGGTTTCTCAAGAAGACTTGCAATTCACATTATTTATTTATTTAATTTAGTTTTTTGAGACAGGGTCTCTCTCTCTCTGTGTAGCCTTGGCTGTCCTGAAACTCACTCTGTGGACCATGCTGGCCTAGAACTCACAGAGATCCTCCTGCCTCTGTCTCCCAAGTGCTGAGATTAAGGGCACATGCACCACCACCGCCTGGCACCCTTGAAAAACACTTTTAATAGAATTTAAGCGTGAGGGTTAAGAGAAAAAGAGACACTGGAGGAAAGTGTGAGACAAGCCCTCATGCGGGCGTGGGCTCCTCGAGGTGGGGGAGGGGTGTCGACGTGGCTGGTCTCAGTGTTAGCCATACATGTCATTCAAGCCGAATCGAGTGCAGGCACTGACATTAGTGTACCAGGCGCGGCAGTGGCGGGAGCGTTGTGTGGAAGTTGTCACGTAAGTTACGTTACGACCTTTCCATAGGCCTAAGCACCCCCTTCTGTTCCCCTCCCCCTAATAAACTCTTATAGTGGGCTTGTTGTAACCAGTGGCTTTTCCCGTATGGTAAACAGTGCCTCTTAATGAATAACACTGGCTCCAAAAAAAACAAAAACAAAGAACAAAACAATAACAAAAAAGAAAAGCAATGCTACCCCCCATAAGGGGTTAAAAACAACCAAAGTGTTGAGATGCTGCGTCTGTCTGCAGTGGCGCAGGTGGAAGGGGCGGGGCAGGGAACGGCTGTTACTATTACAGTTCTTCTAGGTCACACGGTCTCTTTTGCAAGACTGTACATGTAGTATTTGCTAAGAATAAAAACTAAATGAAAATGTTATACGGGCCTGGGGTAGTTTGAATGCAATTGGCCCCCCCAAGCTCATGGGGAGTGGCACTTTTAGGAGGTGTGGCTTTGTTGGCGTGGGTGTGGCCTTGTTAGAGGAAGCGTGTCACTGTGGGGGCGGGCTTTGAGGTTTCCTATGCTCCGGATCCTGCCCAGTGTGTCAGTCGACTTCCTGTTGCCTGCAAGATGTAGCACTCTCAGCTCTGGCGCCACGTCTGCCTGCACGCCGCCATGCTCCCCATGGACGATAATGGACTGACCCTCTATAAGCGAGCCCCAGTTAAATGTTTCCTTTATGAGCTGCTGAGGTCATGGTGTCTCTTCATAGCAACAAAAACCCCTAAGCCCCTGTGCACGCATGAGAACCTGAGTTCAAATCCCCAGTACCCACATAAAAGCCAGGCATGCTAGCACAAGTCTGCAAGCCCAGCACTGGTGGAGACAGACAAATGGCTGCAGGCTGCTGGCCAGCCAGCCTAGCCCATCAGTGAGCTCCAGGTAGTGAAGAGACCTGGCTCAAAAACTTAGGTGGAGAGTGACAGAGGAAGACATGCCTGCCATCACCATCTGTTCTCTCCTCTCACGAGGGAAAGAGCAGGGGGGTGTGGGATCATACATATGTACACGTACATGCACATACACACACACACACATACATGCATCATACCCACATATGCACCTCCTTAACTGTGGCCTTGGTAGAGGACTAGGGTCGCTAACCCTTCTTGCTGCTCCAAGGTGAGGCTTGCATCAGCATGGTCAGCATCTTCCAGGGACTCTGAGAAAGGCAGGACCTGGGTTCTACCAGACCCTGGAACTGGCAAACAAACCCATGCTGGTCAAGCAGTCTACCTCTGAACTACATAACCCAAGGCCTAGAATGTGCTTCTTTCTTTTTTTTAGAAAAAAATTATTTTATCTTTAATAATTATGTACACATATATGTGGTGTGTGTGTGTGTGTGTGTGTGTGTGTGTGAGATAGGGTATGTGCATGTGAATGTAGGTGCCTGTGGACGATCTGCTGAGGTTACAGGCAGTTATGAGATATCCAATATAGATGCTGGGGACCAAAGTTGGGTCTCTTGCACAAGCAATGTGTACTCTTAACCACTAAGCTCTTATCCAGCTGTTTTGTTTTTTATTTTTTGCACACTTATTTTAATTTATGTGTACAGGTGTTCTGCTTGTGCACTACGTATGTGCAGTGCCAGAGGAGGCAAAAGGAGAACACTGGATCAGATCTCCTGCAGACTGGAGTTACAGATGGTTGGGAGCCATCATGTGTGTGCTAGGAACTGAACTTGGGTCCTCTTGCAAGAGCAGGGTATGCTCTTAACTGCTGAGCCCTCTCTCCAGCCCCGTCTGCGTTCTTGAACCAGTCTTAGGGAATTATTTGCATTCACACTAGAGTCAGAGACACTAGACCATCCCACACCTAGCTCCGTTCCTGGTCTGTTATGGGAAGGACATTCAGAGTCAGCTGATCGAGTTGCCTCTGTGGGCGGGGCCCCAGGGCCAGGGGCTATGGAGTCTGTCCTTATGAGTGGGTGAGGCAATCATATGTCAGTCTGACAAGGAAGCAGGGGATGGTTGCAGGACAAAGAATGACTTAGGACAACATTGAAAGATGACAAGAAAGCAGGCCACGGGGTTAGAAACTGAGGGGAGGAAAAGTGGTACCCAAGAACCCCGAGGCCCATGGGCATGAGGAGTGAGTTCCTTCTTAGGGGATGAGGAGTGTGTTCCTGCTTAGGGGATGAGGAGTGTGTTCCTTCTTAGGGGATGAGGAGTGTGTTCCTTCTTAGGGGATGAGGAGTGTGTTCCTGCTTAGGGGATGAGGAGTGAGTTCCTACTCTAAGGGATGAGGAGTGAGTTCCTACTCTAAGGGATGAGGAGTGAGTTCCTTCATTAGGGGTGAGGAATGATGGAAATAAAAGCCTGCACCACCTCTCCCTGCTTTGGAAATTCATTTTCAAAAGATCTAAACGAGTCATTTGTGGTAACCCACACCAGTAATCTCAGGACTTGGCAGGCTGAGGCAGGAGGATTTCAAGAGTTCAAGGTTCATCCTCAGCATCACACTGAGTTTGGTGTTTGCCTGAGCTATATAAGACTGTCTCAAAAAAAAAAAAATTAAGAGGCCAAAAAATGAAGTAGGAAGATAAGTAATATTTCAATACAATTTAAAAAATCAAAAAGGGAGCTGGAAAGATCACTCAGCTGTTAAAAGTGCAGAGGACCCTGGTCCAGTCCCCAGCACCCACATGGCAGCTAATGAACTTTCTGTAACTCCATTTCCAGAGGATCGGACACCCTCTTGCCCTCTGACGGCACTGCGTGTGTGTGGTGTACACATAGACGGTCATACAGGCAAAACACCCACACTCATAAAATGAAAACCACTGGGTCGGCACTGCATGTGTGTGGTATACACATAGACAGTCATACAGGCAAAACACCCACACTCATAAAATGAAAACCACCGGAGCTGCAACAACACGTTAGCCATTGTCCCAGGTTTCTTTGGGACCTGAAACACATACCTGCAAGTCAGGGGACAAGTCGCAGAGTTGGCTTTCCTGTTTCACCATGTGGGTTATGGGGATCGTGTTGCAGAATATTTGTTTACACTGTGAAGGTGTGTCTTTGCCAAGGTGTCTTCTGATTGGTTTAATAAAGAGCTGAACGACCAATAGCTAGTCAGGAAGAGGTTAGGTGGACCTTCCAGGGGACAGAGAGGATTCTGGGAAGAAGAAAGGCAAAGACTCAAGGAGACAGAACAAGCAGGATGTGCAGGAGAGCTAACAGCCACGAGCCATGTGGCAGCACGTAGATGAATAGAAATGAGTTAATGTAACGTATAAGAGCTAGTTAGAAACAAGCCTAACCTATAGGCTGAGCTTTCATAATTAGTAAGAAGTCTCCGTCTCTGTGTTATTATTTTGGAATTGACAGGACAGAGAAAGATTCCTTACAGGATTGAGTTTTGGGCATCTTGCTTGGCACCAGGCAACTTATTTATTTGTTTAGCCATCTTGCAGGCCCTTGTTTTATTATTATTATTATTATTTTGGTTTTTCAAGACAGGATTTCTATGTGTGACCTTGGCTGTCCTGGAACTTGCTCTGTAGACCAGGCTGGCCTCATTATTATTATTATTATTATTATTATTATTATTATTATTATTTTGAAGCAAGGTCTTACTATGTAGCCCAGGCTGGCCAAACCCACAGAGATCCACCTGTCTCTGCCTCCAAAGCATGGTTATTAAAGAGGTGCACTGCCATGCCAATGGTTCTATTTATTTATGTGTGTGGGTGTTTTGCCGGCATGTATGTCTAGGAGTCACGTGTGTGCCTGGTGCCCTCAGAGGCCAGAAGAGGGCCATAGGTCCCCTGGGACTGAAGTTATGGAAGTCACAGATCATTGTGAGCTGCTACATGGGTTCTAGGTCCCTGGAAGAGCTGCCAGTGCTCTTGCTCATGGAGCCATCCATCTCTTCTCTCCTGACCTGTTTTTGTTTTCAGACTAATGGAAACTTGGCTTTGAAGATGACACAGTCAAGCCTTTTTCAGACCATGAAGGAAACAAAGTCTGGGATTTCATGCTTGAAGAAAACCAAATCCTATGGTCTCACCAGTTAGGAAAGGGTGAAGAGGAACACTTAGCACAAAAACGTTCAGGGAATGAGTAACACAAGGAACATTCTTCTCTTGCTCCCAGAGGACCCCTTTGCCGGGAGGCTGGGACCTTGGGTCAGTCATTGTTTCCAGGAGTTTAAAAGTTTCCAATCAAGGGCGTCGTGCTCAGTTCTCTGGGAATGAACTAGCGCCTTTAAGGTAAGTTCTGTGCACAACGGAGAGGTCTAACGTGTGAGAGCTCATCTGACCCCAGGCAAAGCACGTTAATCCTTTACAATAATGAAAAATAGGTAAGGCCAAGGGTTCCAACAGACCATGGCTACAATGATCGGAAGTCAGGGAGGGTGGGGAAAACTCTGATTAAATTTCAGAGAACTACAGACACCCTCACGGGAGTGCATGCCAAACGTTAAATCCCAGTCACGCTAGTTGATTGCATTGGTTTAGTTGATAAAGGGCCAAAGTCAATTTCCGGGTGTTGAGACGGGTGTCTTATGTAAGACGTAGAGGGAAGCTGGGTGGGGGCTGGCCTTTACGGAACTTTAGTGTTTTCATTTGGTAACTTCTGGTGAGTCTATAATTATTTCAAAAGAAAAAGTAAGAAACAAAACAAAGGCGAACTAGCCCAGCCCAAGCCACCTCGGAGCACGCCCCACATTGCACTCATCAGGTCTCCCTAAGCCTCCTCGGCTGGGCGCAGCCGGGTGGGGTAGGGGGTGAAGATGTGGGCGGGGCGCCGCCGCGCACGCGCAGTCCCGCCGCCCGGGGAGCGCCACGGGCGGGTGGCGCATGCGCAGTCCCGGCCGCGGCGGCCCCTGGCCACAGACTGAGGGGTACCGGGGAGCCTTGGCCCCTCCGCGCCGCCGTCTTTTCCGGCAGTTGGGCTTCTTCCTGTTGTCCTCTCCCGTCGCGGCTCGGCGGCCGCGCTCCCTCGGAGTCCCCGGCGCGTCGCCGTCGCTCTCGGGGCCGCCTGCACGTCGCGTCTGCGCCGTCGCCGCCGCCGCCGGCCCCGCGCCCCGCTCCTCCCGGGTCGGGTGAGTGTCTCGCGGCGGGCGCCCCCCGTCTCCCTCCGCGGCGCGCCGCCCGGGCCGTCCGCTTCGGTGCGCTCCGGGGCTCCCCTTCCCGCCGCCGCGTCCTCCCGGCCTCCTCAGCCTCGGGGCGGCGGCGTTCTCTCTGCTGTCCCCGGAGCCCCCACCCCTCGTCCGTCCCCTCTTCGGTCCCCACTCGGCGTGCAGCCCGGACCGGCAGCCGCTTCCCCGCTCCCTCCCTCCCTCGTCGCCAGCCTTGTGGGCCGGCTGCCCCCCGGCCCGTCCCCTCTGGGACCTCGGTCAGCACCGCTCTTCACCTTGGCCTCCCCGCTGGGATGCCAGGACCCGAGGGTGTCTGAAGTTGGAGAGCGCCCCTGGGTAGTAGGTGGGTGTGGGACCTCGGAGGCTGCCCCCCCCGAGTTCGCGGTCAGTACTGGGGGTGCCGGGCTTCCCCGTCACCCTGAGATCACCGCCGATGGCCTGAGGGCTGTTGAGAAGGGCCGTGGAGAGGAACGGAGCTGGAGGACAGGAAAAGGTGGCCGAGGAGCCGGAGGAAAAGAGTGCCGGGAAGCGCCAAGCTAACGGCGGCCAGCGGGCGCCCTGCAAAGGACCCCAGGACACAGAAGACTCTTGGTCTTTTTCAGAAGGGATAGGAAGGTCAGGGTGAGGTAGACCTCTGCTTCCTCTTCCCTCAGCTCACCTTGGCTGGGACTTAGCCAGGACATGCGGTTTCCCTAAACAAAAAACCACCATCGCTGCAAGAGCCGCTCTCGGGGCCCCACCCCAAACATCAGACACCAGCTTCCTCCTAACAGGACAGCTCTGCCCTCCGAGCCTGCCTGCCACATCTGCCCCATCCAGCGCTCCATCACCAGGAGTGGACTCCACAGACGGAGGCCTTTGTTTGTTTGGAGACAGGGTCGCTCTGGCTGGCTTGGAGTTTGCTGTGTCGACCAAGGTGGACCCGAATTCATAGAGATCCACCTGGCTCTCGTCCTGAGAGCTGGGATTAAAGGCGTGCGCCACCACACCCTGCTCCCCAGGCAAACTCCGAAGGTTCTAGGTGCACAGTTGCACAGTTTGAGGGACAGAGTAAAACTCGTATGCCTGGTGTTTGCTTTCGTATCGTTCAGAAGAGATTCCATTTTGTGACTCTTAAGGAGCAGTCTTGGCGCCTGCTTGGATCTCCAGTGAAAGATAGATCTTCCAGTCACAAAGAAAGACAATGTCGCTGAAATGGTATTTGTAGAGATGGCAGTACCGTTGTAGAGTCAACTAGGCGGGCATAACTAACTCCATAGTTCATAATAAAAGAGTGGTTCTCATTTGACCTCATTGAGTTCACAGTCCTGAGTCCTGAGTTTTATGGGGAGTGTGTGCTCTGTTAATTAGAAAACAATAACCTTCTCAGACTCCTTGCCCACCTTTCCCTAACTTTGCAGAGTTGAAGAAGAATGGAGTAAACAGGACAGGGACCGCAGTGGCTTGTGGGTCAGGGCAGAAGGCTAGAATTACGGCAAGCAGGAGGGGAAGGCCCGGCCTCCTAAGAAGCACTTGGCTGACCAGTAAACCCGTGAACTGATAGTGAGCGATATTAATCATATCTTTTGATTAAAGGTTATTAGAACTAGGCTAAACCTTTTCTAAGTGGAGGAAGAGAAGGGTTTGAGCAAAGGTCCAAAGGGCCAGGTGTGGTGGGTGCATCACTGGGGAGAAAGGCTGATCTCTGAGCTCGAGGCCACCTTGGTCTACATAGTGAGCTCAAAGGGGAGGGGAGGGTAGTCCTTAGCATTGCATTAGATACTGGGTGGAAAATAAAAAGGTTTTTGTTGGCCTAATACATTTGTCGTCTTTGAGTGCACATAATACCCAATTGACTCGTTCTCCCTTTTCCCCCCTTTTTTGGAATAGGGTTTCACTATGTAGCTCTGATATCATGGAACTCACTATGTAGACCAGGCTGGCCTAGAACTCACAGAAATCTGCCTGCCTTGGCCCCCCAAGTGCTGGGATTAAAGGCTTGTGTGATTACACTCAGCTTCCTGTGGAGCATTTTATTTATTTGTTTTTTGTTTTTTTTGAGACAGGGTTTCTCTGTGTAGCTCTGACTGTCCTGGAACTCACTCTGTAGACCAGGCTGCCATCGAGCTCAGAGATCCACCTGGCTCTGCCTTTCCCGATTGCTGGGATTAAAGGCTTGCACCACCACTGCCTGTTGCCCCGTTTTTATATACCAATCTGTAAATGTTCTCTTCCTGCAACTGTGTTGACAACTAAAAATCATTAGGTTGCTCAACTTAGACTTACTAATTACTCATTGTGTGGAAGGCATTGTCTGCCTGCAAGTCTGTCTGCTTTCTTTTCTAACATTCAGCTGTATTTTAGTTGTTAAAATGTAACTGCCTGAGGGCTCAGAGGTAGTGGTCCATGCCTATAATCCCAGCACTTGGGAGGCAGAGGCAGGCTGATCTCTGTGAGTTCTGGTCTACACGGAGAGTTCCAGGACAGCCAGGACTAACACAGAGAGACCCTGTCTGGAAAAAACAAAAACAAAACAAGAAAAATGTAACTGCCTGTAGAGCTGAGTGTGGTAGTTCATGCTTGGAATTCTAGCACTTGAGAAACTGAAGTAGGAGGATTGCCATGAGTTCAAGGCCAGCCTGGTTTACCAAATGTAACTCTCTCCTTCCTGTATGTGCGCATACACACACACACACACACACACCCCACATACCCAGTAACTGTCTATGTAGACTCTCTAGAAAACTTTAGACAACTCTCACCTTATTTTTAAATTTTATTTATTTTGTGTATATGTGGGGTGGGGTGGATAGAGACTTGAGGTGGTTTCCTGTGGCAAGTGTGTGGAGGTCAGAGGACAACTTGTGGGAGTTGGTTCTCTGTGGCAACCATGTGGATCGAGGCATTAAACTCATATCTTCATACTTGGTAGCAAGCACTTTTACCTGATGCCATTCTACTACCCTGTTTTTTGTTTTTTGTTTAAATGTCTGGTTTTAAGTATTGTCTCCAAACATACTTCGGGAGTGCATGTGGTTTTCATTGAGGGTGGAGAGTGTACAAGCTGACAAATAAGAAACCACACCCAAGCTTCAGAAACCAGAGGGTTCTGTTTTTTTTTTTTTTTCCCTTTGAGACGGGTTTTCTCTGTGTTACTCTGGCTGTCCTGGAACTCACTTGGTAGCCCAGGTTGGCCTCCAATTCACAGAGATCTTCCAGCCTCTGCCTCCTGAGTGCTGGGATTAAATGTATGCACTACTACTGTCCCGCCAGGGGCTTTTCATACTTTCAGTCAGTTCTTTTTTTTTTTTTTTTTTTTTTTGGTTTTTCGAGACAGGGTTTCTCTGTGTAGCTTTGCGCCTTTCCTGGAACTCACTTGGTTGCCCAGGCTGGCCTCGAACTCACAAAGATCCGCCTGCCTCTGCCTCCCGAGTGCTGGGATTAAAGGCGTGCGCCACCAACGCCCGGCCAGTCAGTTCTATTATATATTTATTCTTGGTATTTCTAGTTTTCTTTTGTTATTAAAATGTTTCATTGGCTAGGTGGTGGCGGCTCTTATATGCCTTTAATCCCAGCACTTGGGAGGCAGAAGCAGGTGGATCTCTGAGTTTGAGGCCAGCCTGTTCCAGGACAGCCAGAGGTACACAGAGAAACCCTGTCTTAAAAAACAAAACAAAAGTTTTATTGAAGCTGGGTATTGATGGCACATGCCTTTAGTCCCAGCACTTGGGAGGCAGAGGTAGGTTGAAGCCAGCCTGGTCTACAGAGTGAGTACTAGGAGAGCTAGGGCTCCACACAGAGAGCCCTGTCTAAGAAAAAAAATTCATTGAACCAACTTATGTAGGAATCTTTTGTCTTCTTTTTCTAAGATGTATGAATCTTTATGAATTATTTTAATATAGTTTCCTAGTTGGCAAAGAATGGAACCTTGTATAATTGTGTGTGTGTGTGTGTGTGTGTGTGTGTGTGTGTGTGTGTGTGTGTACACGTATTTACACTCTTCATTTGCTTTGAGATAGAATGTCTGTTAGTTTGTTTTGTTTTGTTTTGATACAAGCAAAAATCATCTAAGAAGAGGGAACTTGAGTTGAGAAAATGCTCCTATTAAGAGTGGTCTATGGGCAAACCAGTGGGACATTCTTGAATGATGATTGATGTGGAAAGGTCCAGTTCACTGTAGGCAGTGCCATCCCTGGGCAGTAGTTCTGGGGTTTATAAGAAAGCAGCCTAAGTAAGTCAGTAAGTAAGAGAGCAAGCCAGTAAGCAGCATTCATTCATGGCTTCTGCTTCAGTTCTTGCTTCCAAGTTCCGCCTTGAGTTCTTGCCATAGCTTCACTCAATGGACTGTGACCTGGACTATGTAAGCCAAACAAACCCTCTGTTCTCCAAGTTGCTTTTGTTCATGGTCTTTATCAGAGCAATAGAGATAACTTAAGACAGGGTGTTGTGCCAGTGCCTCCTGAGTACTGGGTTACAGGAATATCACACCATACCTGGTGACTTAGTTTTGTTTCCGGCTACTGTGATAGAACACCCTGACAGGAACAACTTGAGGAGAAAGGGTTTGTTTGGCTCACAGTTCAGGGTTACAGTCCTTCATTGTGGAAGTCTGGGAAGCAGCTGTTCACGTCACACCCACAGTCAAGGCCGGAGAGCAGTGAACTAATGCTGTCTGCTAGTGCTCAGCTCCTTTGTCAATCTTAAAAAATGAGGTGTTTGTATGTGGAGTGGACGGACATGTGTACATGTACCCGGGTATAGACCTGAAGAGGGGGTTAGAGTCCCTAGAGCTGGAGTAACAGGTGGTTCTGAGCTGTCTGACATGAGTCAGGCTGGGAACTGAACTCTGGTCCTCTGTGTGAACCAGTTCTCCAGCTGCTGAGTTCTCCAGCTGTCTGCTGCCGCTCACCGTGGGGAGTTGGTTCCACATCAGCACAATCAAGAAAATTCCCACAGACATGTTCTTAGGCCAGCCTAATCTAGACAGTCTCACTGAGATTCCCTCTCCAGGTGACTCTGTGTTAGGTATTAACCACGCCTGATTGTTTGCCTGACTTGTTTCATATTATGTTTGTTCTCCAGAAAGATTATACCAGTTTATATTTTGACCAGGGACAGGGGAGTGCTTCATCGCTGGATTCTAACTGGAAGATGCATAGTAATACCTCTCTTTTCTTCTAGCAGCCATGGCAATGACAGGTTCAACACCTTGCTCATCCATGAGTAATCATACGAAGGAAAGGGTGACAATGACCAAAGTGACACTGGAGAATTTTTATAGCAACCTGATTGCTCAACATGAAGAACGAGAAATGAGGTAAAGAATTCTGTTGGAAAACATGGTATTTGGGGCTGTGGATGTTTCTCAGTGGTAGAGTGCCTACCTGTTGTATACAAGGCAAAAACAAAACAAAGATGAAGAACTGGTGGTTACATGTTATAGCATGTGTTGTACACAAAAGGAGGTCAGGGTAGCAGCAGCCATGTTATATTGCCCATCTACTGCAGTGGAGTGGCAGTGTGACAGATTTCCAGATCCTTTCTAGAGATGGCTCAGAGGTTAACATTGACTTCTCTTCCAGAGGTCCTGAGTTCAATTCCCAGCATCCACATGGTGGCTCACAACCATCTATAATGAGATCTAGTGCCCTTTTCTGGCATGCAGGCATACATGCAGGCAGAATACTATGTACATAATCAATCAGTCAATCAATCAATCAGTCAGGCTTAAAAAAATAAAGCTGTATCTACTGGTCAATAACTCAGAAGTCTGTTGCATTATAAAAAGAAATAATTTGGTCATATCACTTAGATTCATCATTAAAGCAGGGTGATTTAGTAAACTCCTTGGGAGTTGAATCCTGCCTTAGGAGTAGCAGCTGTATAAGGCTGGAACTAGTTTCTAAGGTCTTTCTGCTTGACAGCTCACTCACTAGCAAGGTGGGGATGATGCTGTTTGTCTTGAAGGATTAGTCTAACATGTGAGCACTTGCCATTCTAAAGACTTAGTTAATAGTGATGGTGATAGCTGTTTTGTTTTATTGTAAAAAACAAATACCCCAAAACCTATTAGGTGTTACTATGTAGCCCTGGCTATCCTGGAACTTACTATGTAGACTAGGTTGGGCTCAAACTCACAGAGATCCACCTGCCTCTGCTTCTGCCTCCTGAGTGCTGGGATTAAAGGCGTACACCACCACCCTCAGCTTTGCCTCCCAATTTAAAATATTGTCTTGACTTCAGAAGTTCATTTTAATTTAATTTAATTTTTTGAGACAGGGTTTCTCTGAGTAGCCCTAGCTTTCCTGGAACTCACTCTGTAGACCAGGCTGACCTCGAACTCAGAGATCCACCTGCCTTCTGAGTGCTGGGAGTAAAGGTGTGCGCCTTCACTGCCTGGAGCCTGTTTTTGAGTCATACAGACATTCTCTGTTCTGGGACTTTTGTAGGCTTAGCCTCTCCGATTTAGTTCCGTGACCCATAAGAAATGAATGTGTGACTAGGGGTTTGTACATGCTGTGGCCTGTGGTGGAAATCAAAGGACAGCTTTCGGGACTCAGTGCTTTCTTTTCATCTTCACATGGACTCTGGGCTCAAGTTCAGGTTGTCCATCTTTTACAGCAGACACCCTACCCACTGAGCCATCTTGTCCTCCCCTCAGAGTGCTTTTTGTTAGGTGAAATGTGAGGTGTCACTTTTTTCTTTTGGATTTACAGTTATTTCCTCTATAAGATTGTTTTGGACACTGTAAGTTCTTCACAGTTTCTTATAAATGTAGTCAGCTTGTCAGCCTATCTAGAAAATGCAGTGGCTATAATTGGAATTATATTGAATCTGTAGGTCAGTTTGGGATGATTAACGTTGTAACAATGCTGAAACTTCCGGTATACTGACATCACATGTTTCTTCACTTTATAAGTCTCCTTTAGAGGCTAGGCAGATGGCTAAGGGTTCAAGAGCACTTGTTGCTCTTGCAGAGGACCGGTGTGCAGTTCTCAGCACCAATATGGGGGCTAACCATCTAAAACTTCAGTTTCAAAGGGTCCAGCTCCCTTTTCAGGTCTTCATGGGCACTGCATGCACACAGTGCACAGACGTTTGTGCAGGCAAAACACCCATGAACATCACATAAAATAAATCTTACTTATTTATCTATCTATCTATCTATCTATCTATCTATCTATCTATCTATCCATCCATCCATTTATTCGTTCATTCATTCATTCATTCATTCATTCATTCATTCATTCATTCATTCATTTTAAGACAAGCTCTCTATGTAGTCCTGGCTGTCCTGGAACTCTCTCTGTAGACCAGGCTGGTCTTGAACTCACAATTCACCTACCTCTGCCTCCTAAGTGCTGGGATTAAAGGTTTGCACCAGTACCTGGTTTATTTTATTTTTTTTAGCCTTGGCTTGCCTCTTGCCAACCCTGTCTCAGCTTCCAGAGTGCTGATATTATAGGCATGAGCTATCACATCCGGCTAAGGTTTTACTTTAAACAAAAGACTTACTGCAGGGAGAGATATGTCGAAACTCTGGAGATAAAAGAACAAAAAAACTCATTTGGGAATTGCTTCTTGTATACAAGTAAAATAGGAGAAATTTGAGCCAATTCATGGAAATACTATGGCAAGGTAGCTTGAGAACAGTTCATTTTCTGGGCATAGTGGCCACTTGGGAGATTGAGGTAAGAGGATCAGGAACTCAAGGACAGCCTCGCCTAAATGCTGAGGCTGTCTGGGCTGTACGCCACCCTGTCTTAAGATACCAACAACGCAAGAGCTAGCCCTCAAGTGTAGTGTGTCACACCGTGCTCCAGTGTGCTTCCTAGTTTCCTGGGTGCCCCGGCAGACCGAGCGCGTTCTGTAGACCCTGTAGGGTGTTTGCCTTCTTTAGCCCTTAGCCTCTAGTCTGCGTCTCTAGAACAGTGGCCTCTCCGGTGTACACCCAGAGTACTCAGTAAGTATTGATAATTACCTAGTCATGAAAAAGAATGGTTTGGGTAATTTATAGCCGTCAAATTAAAACCAAGGAAACAGACATTTCCTCTGACAAAATATTGTGTATTTTTTTCTTCCTGAAGACTGTTGTGGATTAACTAAAACCACAGACCTAATTTATTGCATAATAATGGTTGTCCTTGCCCTGAAGTGAAGGTGTGTACTTCACTAAGAGTGCACACATCCCACGATGACTTTCACAGGTCGTCTCACCCAGGACCTGGCAGTGTAGGTCAGTGGTTCAGCACTTGTTCAGTGTGTGCAAGGCTTGCAGTTCAACCCCAGGACTGAAAGAGAAGAGGAGGAAGAACAAAAGGAAGAGGAAAAGTGGAGAGAAGAGCAGCAACTGTTTTTTTGTTTTGTCTCAAAAGACAGGGTTTCTCTGTGTAGCCTTGGTTGTCCTGGAACTTGCATGTAGACCTCTGCCTTCCGAGTGCTGGAGTTAAAGGCGTGTGCCACCACTGCCTGGCTTCTCTTAGGTTTTCTTAACTCTGCAGTGTTTGTGTGATCGGAAATTCGGTAGAATATGGATGATGATTAGTGACCCAGGGTCAGTTTTATTTAAATCCCAGGATGGGGAGTCCAGCCCTTCTAATGGTCTCCACTGACTACGTGTCAGTCAAACTAGAGTAGAGGACCAAAGGACTAATAGGGTGAATTTTTCAACAATGTGTACTATTAACTTTTAGGGTTTTTCTTAGGCATTTCTCATTGATGATCACAGAGATATAATTGTGTTATTTTTGTATTATTTGTCTTGTTTTTATCTGTCTCAACAGAAATCTCAAATGTATTTGTTCAGCTCTTGTAGAGTTAACCAGCCCTCTTGTATCTCAAGAGGATTACCTTTGAATTTGAATTGTATTACCTTTGAATGGGGCTATGCCAGGAAGAGAGCCTAGTTAGGTATAAAGGGAGCAAGTTACAAGTAGTCGTCATGAATGTATCCGCACACTGTTGTGTGTTTGAGCTCTTTAAGAAGTACCGGAAAGGTGTTGGAGAGTTAAGTGGTTAAGAGCACTGACTGCTCTTATAGAGGACCTGGGTGTGGTTCCTAGCATCCACACAGTGGTTCATAACCATCTGTTATCTTCCAGGGACCTGGCATTTTCTTTTGATCTCTGTGGGCACCAGGCACGTATGTGGTGCACAAACATACATGCAGGCCAAACACTTAACACTCATACACATAAAATAAATCTAAAAATTTTCATAATACCTTAAAGAGATTATCTGTGTATAAAGCACTATTTATATTGGAGATATGTGCTCCCTCCCTTCAAGAAGTGTGCAGTCTCCTACAGGAGTGAGCACACGTGAATACCTGGAGTGCATGGGCGACGTGTCTGGGATGTAGTTGAGCTGGTCTCTGCCCGGGAAAGTGGTCTGGTCTCTTCCGGAGTTCTGGCTGGAACACTGCGCTTGAGGGAAGAATGACTCACATGAAGGGTGAGGAAACTCACTAACCTGGCACTGCCACGTGTTAGTCCTTTGCCTATAACCTCTCTGAACTCGCAGTTGTCTTCAGAAAAACATCTAGTCTTCATGTAATGTCTGAAGTGCTGCATCAGCTACTGTAGACTGTATGCTCTTACGTACATTTAAAAAAAAATAAATTGAATGCAGATGGCTGTTTTGTTTGCATGCATGTCTGTGTACCACTTGCCATTGGATGTCTGGTGCCTGCAAGGTCAGAGGAGGACGTCATATCCCCGGGAACTGGACTGACAGACAGTTGTGAACTGCAGTGCTGGGAACTGAACCTGGGTCTTGTATAAGAGCAGTCAGTGATCTTAACCGCTGAGCCCTACTCCAGCCCTGCTCTCTGCTTCTGTTCTGTGCACGTCACCTGCTTGTCTGAATTACTGGGGAGGTGGAGGGTCCAGCCTGTGTACTTTCCTTTCTCTCGCTGATGAATGGGGGCTCTGTAGAGTTGGTTATAGGGAAATTTTACTTGACTAGTTCAGTTTTATCAACTCACTATGAGGCTGTAGTTGAAAAAAATCTTTGGGTGGATCCTGGGGTAGAACAAGATGTCCTGACCTCTTGATACCTAAAAGAAGAAGAAAATAATTCTTAATTCTTAGATGCATATTCTCTCTCTGTCTCTGTCTGTGTGTGTGTGTGTGTGTGTGTGTGTGTGTGTGTGTGTGTGTGTTTCTTAAATTTGAGATAACAGTCTTTAAGCTCAGGCTGGTCTTGAACTTACTGTGAGCTGCGGCTGGCTCTGAACTCCTGATCTTCCTGCTCTCACCTCCTAAGTGCTGGTGTTACATGTGGGTGCTACCCTGCCTGACTTCTTTAGTATCTTATATAGTCTTTTTTAAAAATGTAGATTGCAGGGCAGTGGTGGCGCACGCCTTTAATCCCAGCACTCAGAAGGCAGACGCAGGTGGATCTCTGTGAGTTCAAGGCCAGCCTGGGCTACAGAGTGAGATCCAGGACAGCCAGGGCTACACAGAGAAACCTTCTCTCAAAAAACCAAACCAATCCAAAACAAAACAAAAAAAAGGAAAATTGTATTTCATGACCTTTTTACCTAAATGAATACTTTCTTTTTCTTTTCCTAAATGAATACTTGCAAGTGGCTAACAATCATGTTCATACAGGCTTGTCAGAATAAAATAGTAGTTTATATATATATATATTGTTTCTTTCAGACAAAAGAAGTTAGAAAAAGTGATGGAAGAAGAAGGGCTAAAGGATGAAGAGGTAATTTACATGGGAGTTCTGTCTTGGGCCCCAGTGTGAAAGGTTGTGCTTTCTCCATCCAGTTAGCTTTGGTGCCAGAGAAGCGTTTGGCTCAGTGACAGGAATTTGAGAGATGGCATGCTTTTGGACTTAGTTATTATGTATGCAGAGGAAGAAGTTAATTACTCAGGGGAGGGAGGTATCTCTACTCACAGTTACGATAATTAATTAGCCTTAGAATTCTAAGAAAAGATGAAATTAGCAAAACTAAATTAAAATTTAAAAGAACAAGGTGAGCATTCTTACAAAGTTCATGTCTGTAATCCCAGAACTTGGAAATTGAGGCAGGAGGATCACTGAAAGACAGGCCAACCTGCACTAAGTTCCGTAAATGAATGAGTGAATGAATGAATGAATTTACTGAAAAGGCTCCATAGCAGTAAAGTCCATTTCTGATGTCATTATCAAAGCAACATATTATCTCAAATCAGCCTGTCTGTACACTGCCCACATACATGAGGCAAAAATACACCCAATAAGGCATGATGAGGGGCTGGGGAGATGGCTCAGAGGTTAAGAGCACCGACTGCTCTTCCAGAGGGCCTGAGTTCAATTCCCAGCACCCACATGGTGGCTCACAACCATCTATAATGAGATCTGGCACCCTCTTCTGTATACATAATAAATAAATAAATAAATCTTAAAAAAAAAAAAAAAAGAGCACTGACTGTTCTTCCAGGTCCTGAGTTCAATTCCCAGTAACTACTTCGTGGCTCGCCACCATCTGTAATGAGGTCTGGCGCCCTCTTCTGGCCTGCAGGCAGACATGCAGGCAGAACACTGTATACATAATAAATTAAAAAACAAAAAAGAACCTTAAAACAAAACAAAACAAACAAACAAACAAAACAAAACAAAACAAAAAAACAGGGATGTTGTAGGTAACCAAACAGCACTGGAAATGCCTTCAGAGATCCGAGTGACACAATCCAGAACAGTGATAGCAAATGCCCAACACATGCAGGAAAAGCAGATGACGAACAGTGGTGTGCACAGGTCCCTGAGGAGCCAGAAAACACATTTAACCTAAGAAAGGGCCCAAGGAAAGTAAGTTGTCTCTCTTCATTAGAACTACAACAGTGGACTGCTGAATGGTGGAGTCGAAGTTCTCAGACCCCCTTCAGTGTGGCTTGTGTCTGATGGCCAGTGAAGGGAGGAGGACCCGTGAAGGAGGCGTGTGTGATGGGGTCGTGTGTGAGAAGATTATGCATAGACGAGTGTGGCCCTGCTCCCAGCTGCAGAAGGCAGATAGGATTTGGTTTCAGAGTTCCAGAATTTCAATTTCCTTCCTTTCCTTTGTTTAAACATTAGAAACGACTCAGGAGATCAGCACATGCTCGGAAGGAAACAGAGTTTCTTCGATTAAAGAGAACAAGGCTTGGATTGGAAGATTTTGAGTCTTTAAAAGTCATAGGCCGAGGAGCATTTGGTGAGGTAAAAAAAATCCCAGAGCATCACAGCTGCCGACTTCGTAGGAGCTCCCACTTGTGGACACAGCTTGAAATACACAAATATGTGGGGTTCAGTGTGCAGGTGTGCAGGGCACCGCCCCCACCCCCCATTCATTGTCTCAGACCACTTCTCTGTCTTGTCAGAGATGACATTGGCTCTTTGGTTTTTTATTTTTAGATTTTTTTTTTGAGGCAGGGTTTCTGTCCTGGAACTCACTCTGTAGACTAGGCTGGCCTGGAACTCACAGAGATCTGCCTGGCTTTGCTTCTCGAGAAGGCATGTGCCACCAACACCTAGCTGGTACTTTATTTTCTTTTTTTGAACTGAGTCACAGTATGTAGCCAAAGTTAGCATCAACTATATGATCCCCCTGCCTTGGGCCCCAGAGTATTGGGGTTACAGGCATGTACCACTGTGCTTAGTTAGATCCTGATGTTAGGATCCTTGAAGAATACCAGTATATCAACAATTCTCCTGTAATCATGACAGTAGCCATTTTATAGATGGTGTCTGTAAATGAAGACCCTGAACAAACTCACTGTCACGTGGCTGTTGAGCACTGAGACAGGCTGAGCAGAGCCTGATGCTTTAAAGCTGTTGCTTTCCCACTACCACAGTGCTGCTGCTGCAGAGAGACCCTGTCTCTCTCTCTCTCTCTCTCTCTCTCTCTCTCTCTTTTTTCCCTGAGACAGGGTTTCCCTGTGTAGCCCTGGCTGTCCTGGAGCTCACTTTGTAGACCAGGCTGGCCTCGAACTCATAGAGATCCTCCTGCCTCTGCCTCCTGAGTGCTGACGTTAAAGACGTGTGCTACCACCACCTGGCTATTGTTCTTGTTTGTTTTTTAACTTTTAGACATTTTCTCCATAAATAAGCTTTTACTTTCATGGTTTGTTGTTGTTTTGTTTTTTGACAAAGGGTCACACCATCGTCCAGACTACCTGCAAACTGATGGCAGCCCTGTCTCAGCCTCTTGAGCACTAAGATTACTGTACTCAAGTACAAGTAGACCTGATGTGTTATTTTCATTTTAAATGTTATGATTATTACTTAGACTTTCCAAGACAACCGGCTGATTTTTGTCATGGGTATAACTAGGCCTTCAATTTAAAACTGAAGGCTTTTAAATTAGTTTGGTCAACTAGGAGCCAAAGCATTCAGTTGCAGAGGTCTTTCCAGCATTGGCATCATTTATAACATTAAAAGTATTGTCTGGTTTTTTTGCTAGTTATTGGACATTGCTTAAATTCAAATTATAATGTTTTTCTAGTGTAAATAGTAGTTGTGAAGTCCCGGGTCAGATCCCCAGTGCTGGAAATACAAATCCTCAGCTTGGTAGTGTGAACTCGACCTAGCAGTACTTTTGTGACCTTCCAGGTGCGGCTCGTTCAGAAGAAAGACACTGGGCATGTGTATGCGATGAAAATCCTTCGAAAAGCAGACATGCTCGAGAAGGAGCAGGTAATGTTCAGCGGGAGCTGCCATCGGTCAGCTTGCGGATTTGTTGCCCAAGTTATTCTTTTTGCTTAGTTCTGTTTACTTTATTATAGTTTTCTCTAGTTAGTTCTCTTATGTATATTAGACATGTGATCCTACTTTTTCTCCCCAAAAGATGCACTTACACATTTAAAAATACAAATAATGCCCATGAGCAGTGAATAGTACTCTACAGTGGAGGCTGTAGAGGAAGCTTTGGCGCTCCCAGCTGTCACAGCTGCACTCTTTTGAGGTCACACTTTGTATGATGGGCGTTTCTTACCAATTCTGAGAAATAACAAGATTTTTGTGCTCGTTGGGTGGAGAGGTAGAACTCAGATGTGTCAGAATTTGCTGTGCTCTTTATACCTAAACTGAAGATGGGCCTTCTGTGTGGCTCCCCAGTGCTAAGAGAGGCCACCTTGCCAGTTTCTGAATTAATTTGGGAAATATAAATGGCAGAGCAATGGAAAGTTTCCTTTAATGGTTAGGAACACTCTCTTGGACCCTGTAGTGAAGCTTAGTGGTGAGTGCTTGCCTGTGGTGTGCACGGCCCTGGGTTCCCTCCCTACTAACATACCACCCTACCAAATAAGAACTGGAGCTCACATTGAAAATAAAATAGATGTGAGATACATACTTAATGCAATAAGTAAGGTTGAATATTCCATAAGATTTAAATATTTGATAGCTTATCCTTTTAAAAGTAAGAGTGTAGACCTTCTGTGGATCTGGTATAGCTTAGCTGGCTGCCCAGAAACAGGTAGCAGTGGGTGATGCTGTAGAATTCCAGTGTAAGGTCAGAGGTCTTGTGCCAGGCCAAACTCTCCGTTTGGAGCCCAGCAGCAAGGACAGAGACTGGCCCTCATCTAGTCTGTCTGCCACTGAAGCAGTAGAATCATAGAGTCTTTCCTGCCTATATTCCAGTGCCACCTCAAAATTGAGGAGTTTGGGGGCTGGAGAGATGGTTCAGTGGTTAAAAGCGCTGGCTGCTTTTCCGAGGATCTAGATTCAATTCCTAATACCCTCATGGGTTGCTCACAAGTCTATAATTCTAGTCTCGGGGAGTCGGACACCTTTTGGGGCACTGCATGCACATGGTACTCAGACTATCCATGTAGACCATTCAGCCATACACATAATGATTAGTTAGTCATTTTATTTTCTTTTTCACATTCTCCTCGGAAGCCGTGGAATCTTGATTCCAGTTGAAAGCAGGTCTTTAGTGGCTCTTCAGATATTATTGCAGTTTAAGCAAACACCAACTTCATGAAAGTCCATTAGACCCCTGTTTCCACGTTACCTAGAGGACAGTGCAGGTACTGACGGGAGGGAGCACCAGTTAATCTCAGTGACGGAAACAGTTAACTGTTAATTAGTCAGGACCTCTGTAACCATGAGTAACTTCTACAGTGTGTATTTCCTGGAGCTGTAGCCAGCACTCAAAGCTGTGTCAGTTGGTCAGCAGTCAACGAGTCACAGTGGGGCTGGGGAGAGGTGCGGAGTGGGGGTGCTTGCTGATAACTAAGCCTGTGACCCGACAGTTGTCAGGTAGGATCCACAGAGTGGGGACGAGAACTGATTCATCGACACTGTCCTCTGACCTCCACTCATACACAAGACACACATGGATACAAAACAAAATACTTGATTAACAATTAGGAAAAGGAGCATGGTGGCGCACCCCTTTAGTTCCAGCACTCGGGAGGCAGAGGCAGGAGGATCTCTATGAGTTCGAGGCCAGCCTGGGCTACATGATGGGTTCTAGGACAGCCAGAGCTATGTAGAGAGACCTTGTCTTCAAAAAAATAAAACCAGTTAGAAAAAGGGAACGTTATTAAGTACATACATCATGACTGGAAGCTCCACATAGCAGGTGATCTAAACAGAAGTTATAAAATCTTTTCTCAAATATTACCTTTTCTTCAAGGTTAATATCTATAATTTTCTTAATGAAAGTAAATATTAATTAGAATTTTAAAATAATGCATTAATTGGAACATTAACTTAATTATTCAGGTCACCTTAGTTGATGGACTCAGTTCTGTCCTTTGATCTCAGTGTGTGGCCAGCTAAGTCCTGAAAGCACTCAGTGCTTATGCTAGGTAAGTGTGAGAGGTAGGCCAGCACAGCTCTGTCCTCATTTTTGGGTAGCGCTGATACTGTTTTCGACTGAGAATCTAAGTTGTCATGTTGTAGGTACTGTTGGTTTCCATTTCTGAACTGAGCAGGGTTGATCACTACCTGTTGAGCTCAGGTTATTATTCTGCCCCACACAGGGGATGCTTCTGTTACCTGGGAACATTTAGAAAGAGAAGACAGGAGCATTAGCTAGGCTCGTCAGGTCCCTTCAGTGCGGTCGATGCGGTTGCACTGCTGTGGAAGGACAAGGCTGGCTGGCATGTCAGCTTCTTTAGTGCCTCAGCTGTTACGGCCAGGAGAGAACCTTCGAGTGTGAGCTGCACCTCTGCCTCTGTGTTCAGCTGACTCCATTTCTAGAGCTCATGGCTTCTGGTTCATGTCAGCCTCAGGAAAGAGGGATAAGGGGACTCCCAGTGGTTAGGTTTCCTCTTAACAAACAGGAGACGTCAATCATCATTCTGTCCTCCAAGGTGAGCGACAAGTGCTAATACTTAATGCCTTCTGTTTTCCTTGAATCTTTGTAGTAGGTAGGGACCCAAGAGAGCAGAGGTCACGCTCTGCTGGCCTCAGAGTGACAAGGCCATTATTGGTAGAGTGAAGGTCAGCAGGCAGCAGTAAACTTTCACAAGCTTTTCCTGTTTCAGCAAGGCAAGGTAGAGGTCGGGCTGGTTTTGTGGTTTCATAGCACTGTTCTTCCTTCCATGTGCCAGAAATAACACTTAACACAAACCTAAGGATTTTCACACATTGAAGCTAGAGTTCCCCAAAGAGCCATGTTCCTGTAGACTAGAAACTCAGATATGCCAATTATTATGCCCTCAAGCCCCACGGGGCTTGGGAGAATAGGCAGATTAGAGAAAAGTCAGGAGATGATAGATTGTGTCTCCCAGTGAGAAATGGAAGAGCATGTGGTCCTACTGAAGATATCCTACCAAAACGAGCAGTGTGTAAGCATTGTATTAGATAGAACCACAGAACTGCCAGTTCGTGAATCTTCAGGCATCTTTGACTTTGGAACATATTGTAAAAACTTAAGATCAAACTTTTATCACAGGCTTGGACTGACTGTGATGAACTTAGATTTGATTCAGCCCATCTTTGGATCTTGTGACACTTAAAAGAGAAAGGAGGAATGAATTTGAGAATATGTAATAATGGTTTTTGTTACTCTTACATATTTTAAATAATATAAATTTGATATAGTCATCATCATTTTGGAGACAGGGTTTCATGTAGTCGTGGCTGGCCTCAAATTTGTTATGTAGTGGAGGAGGATGGTCACTTGAACTCCTGATCCTCCTCCTCTGTCTCTCAAGTGCTGGATTTATAGCATATACACCTCCTCCCCAGCTTCACATGGTGCTGGGATCAAACCCAGGGCTTCATGCATGCTAGACAAGCCATTTACCAGCTGAGCCACACCCCTGCTCAGAAAGCATTGCATTTGAACAGAATGATGTTACCAGTTTCCCGAAACTGCCTGTAGCTCAGTCTCTTTTTAGCTAGATGTGCAGCAAATGTAGGAAACTAGAAATGCCATGATTTTGAATCTATAACCCAGTAAAAACTTTATTTTTTTTCATGTTGCAGTATAGTGCACAGAGTGGGCTTAAGTGCTGTGGCACCATGGTATCCTCGAATTGTCACTCAGGGCTCTGTTACTTTGATATCACTGTGAGGGGCACGTAGCTGAGTACTTAGGGAACATGAACACTTGTGTAGAGTGCTTTTGTAGCATGGGCAAGGTCCTGGGTTCCATCTCAGGCAGAATGAAACCAGACCCAGACAAAAACAAGTTCACCTGGGTAATGTCGACTGAGGTGGGGCTATTTATCCTATGGGATTATTAGAACTGGGGGCTGGGGATGCTGAGGGAGGGCTTGTTTATCCCTGGTTCAGTGTTCTCACTACACAAACCAATGTGGCAGTACATGCCTATAATCTTCAGTTGTGGAGATGAAGGCAGGAGGATCTGAGTCCAAGGTAAACCTTGGCTGCATAGTGAGTTCAAAGCCAACATGGAAGACGTGAGACTCTGCCTTAAAAAAAAGAAATGATTATTAGGATAAATTATATATATATTATGTATATAGCTATATATATATAATATATATTACATATATGAATGATAATTTTAACTAATCAGAGGTTTACTTCCTGACATTGCTACAATTGCTTTGCATTGAAACCGTTCATTCATGTTGGCAGTTTTAAAAGCCTTTCTTACCAGGTTTCTATTACTGAATTCCTTCAAGTCAAATGTCAGTTTCAAGTTGGTCAGTTTGTGATAGCAGAACTTTTGCTCATCACAACTAAATACTCAGAACAGTATTTAAATTGTTTAAACAGATATACAGTTTACAGCAGAGCAAGGCTTGTCATTAATCAAATGCATATACCTCCAGGTTGGCCACATTCGTGCGGAGCGTGACATTCTAGTGGAGGCAGACAGTTTGTGGGTTGTGAAAATGTTCTATAGTTTTCAGGATAAGCTAAACCTCTACCTAATCATGGAGTTCCTGCCTGGAGGTAATTACTTGACAATGAAAGGTCGATTTCCCTTTTGTTCTGTGGTTTTTCTCTCCCATCAACAATTAACCCTTTCTCTACTTGTAACTGCTCACAGAGTCTGTGTCTAGTCTAGGTCTGTGAAGGAGGTCAGTGCCCGCCTGTGCTGGTGACTCTGAGGTCTTAGCCTTCCTTCACTCCCCATTTCAGAGGGATAAGTCTTCCTGTTTCTTTTTCCTCTAAACATGTGCAGACAAAGTAGGGCGCTGTCTGCTTTCCTGCTGACGGCACCCTGCATGCTGTCAGCCAATCACACTGAGGCCAGAGACTCTTGCTTCAGCCGTTTGCTTTCTTTCTCTGTGATTTATTAGTAAAGAGTGATTTTCTCTTCACCTATATTAATGTCTAGAGTCCACTTCTCCTTCCTGAGATTTCAAGCTTAGACAGCTACAGAGTAAGCCAGAGCAGAGCATACCATCTATTTTGGAGACAGTCTCTCCTGGCGGACCAGTGAACTCTAAACAAACAGAAAACAAGTGTTTTTTTTTTCTCTCTCTCTTTTTTTTACATTTATTTATTTATTTATTTATTTATTTATTTATTTATTTATTTATTTATTTATTTATTTATGTGTTTGTTTGTTTTTACATCCCAACCTCAGTTTCCCCTCCCTCCTCTCCTCCCAGTCCCTGTACCTCTGTTTGGTTTTTAACAAAGCAAATGTAATTTATTGGGACAAACTGTATTAATCTTGTGACACCCCATAGTTTATTCCCAGGGTCACCAGTAGTTTTTCCTGACAGCAGATCAAGATTACAATAGAGTCGGCTGGTGGAGTGCCCCTCCCCCTTTGTCTTAGGCATTTGTGTGCCGGCTCCTAGGTAGTAAGACAGCCTGGCCACCAGCTCCTTACCATGTGTCTCCCTAGCTACTACTGCACTAATTCCTTAGCTTTTCATGTCCCTTGGACCCTGCCCTTTGAACTTGGTGATGCTGGCCTGCACAGCCTGAGCTGGCCTGAGCTCTCCCACCATCTGGGCAAACTCACACAAGTCAGGTCATCAGCTTCCTGCTCTGCTTGGTAGTGAGTGACAGTGCATGGTGGCCTTAGGGTGGATTCAGCCACTGTTCCTGGTCTCAGAGTGTTCCCAGGAATGCTGAGGACTCACAGTTTTCAAGTCTTGGGCCTTTGTTTAATTTTTGTCCAAGGGAAAAATTCTTGCCAAGAATACAAGAAAAAAAAAAAAGAATTATGAATGAAATGCCCCTCAGAAGGCAGCATGAGACTCTGAGGTCGGAGGTCTCTTTTCCTTGTTCCCTGCTGTAAGTAGCTCTACATGAGGTAGACACTGAACCTTCCTGTCTCTCTTAGCTTTTTAGCTACTTGACATACTTTCTTTGCTTTTGTTTAATTGCTGGATTTTAGGGTATGAATCTTTTTTCTCTTGCTTTTACCTT
Source organism: Peromyscus maniculatus bairdii (assembly GCF_049852395.1). Classification (NCBI taxonomy): domain Eukaryota; kingdom Metazoa; phylum Chordata; class Mammalia; order Rodentia; family Cricetidae; genus Peromyscus; species Peromyscus maniculatus. Next base: position 7,134,101 of record NC_134872.1, on the reverse strand, counting down.
GCAGGAAACTAAGGAGCTTATCATTAAATTAACAGTTCTGTAATGGATAGTGGCGTCCATTTAAGTACTCTAATAAGATGTTAGGAGAAGGCCCTGGTGGTCTTGAGAACAGCCAGTGTGCTCACCTGTCAGGCAGTTAGTCTCCAGTGGAGTGGAGTGGGTTCAGCATTTGCTGACTGATGCTCAGCTGCCCACAGGCCCCTTCCTCTTAGTTTGCCTCTCTGTGTTAGTGGAAAACCTTGTTTTCAGTCTCCCTAAAGATTTATATTTTATTTGGCATTTCAATCTAATGACAGCAGTTCAGCCTGTGTGGAATTGCCATTGCCTCTAGATACAGACAACTTTACAGATACTGGAGCAAACATAAAAGTAAAGTAGGTCACTCACTGGGCGGTGGTGGGCACGTCTTTAGTCCCAGCACTCAGGAAGCAGAGACAGGTGGATCTCTGTGAGTTCGAGGCCAGCCTGGGCTACAGAGTGAGTTCTAGGACAGCCAGGGCTACACAGAGAAACCCTGTCTTGAAAAAAAAAACAAAAAAGAAAAAGTAAAGTAGGATTTTCCCTCAAGTCCAAAATACTGTTGTAAGCAAATGCACTGTTAATCATGGGAGAAATTCTCACTTCTCTGAAGAGGAAAATTAAATCATAGCATAGTAGTCATCATTATCGAGCTTAGGTACAAGATGGTATTTTTCTCTGTGACTGTGATTTTTACCCTTAAGTATTAGAAACCTCTTGCTGTTTCTTCCCATGTCAGCACTGCGGGTCAGTCTCTGGGACACAGCACAGTTGGGTTTAGTTGTCTTGTATCTGAAATTGGTTCTTACTCACATTTTATGGTGTGTGTGTGTGTGTGTGTGTGTGTGTGTGTGTGTGTGTGTGTGTGTGTGTACATGCATTGTGTGTGTATGCTGGTGGCTTTGTATCTTTCTGCTTCCAGGCGACATGATGACCTTATTGATGAAAAAGGATACTCTGACGGAAGAGGAGACTCAGTTTTACATAGCAGAAACAGTATTAGCCATAGACTCCATTCACCAGCTGGGGTTCATCCATCGAGACATCAAACCAGACAACCTTCTCTTGGACAGCAAGGTATGTGGGGGCCTAGCACCCTGACCAGTGTGTCTGCTGAGCTCGGCAGCCTGGCTGCAGTGTCTGTGTACATGCAGTGCTGATAGGGGACAGCGATTGATCCACCTTATGTGGTTTTTCTCCTTTTTACAGGACGGCCGGGGGAGGGGGGGGGGGAGACAGAGTTTCTTCCTGTAGCCCTGGCCATATTGGAATTTGCTCTGTTGACCAGGCTGGCCTCAGACTTAGAGATCCACCTGCTCTGCCTCCCAGATGCTGGGATTAAAGACATGCGCCACCACACCCAGCTGTTTGAGCAGTTTGTTGTTCTGTGTTTTTCATTGTAGTAAGATGGGTGGGGAGCAGTATGTTGACTAGAGGTGTAATGGATGCAGGAAGGACCAGAAGATAATTTTCTCCCTATCCAAGAGTGTTTGCCCATCCATCACCGTGTTTCTTCTTTCCTCACAGGGCCATGTGAAACTTTCTGACTTTGGCCTTTGCACAGGCCTGAAGAAAGCACATAGGACAGAATTTTATAGGAACCTGAACCACAGCCTCCCCAGTGACTTCAGTAAGTGCCCTGTTCCTTAACCCAGTGTGTAAGAGTGATTGCCCTGGTAACTAAACTGTGCAGGGAACATGGAAGATCCTCTAGAACACCATGAGTTCTAGAGAAGAAATGTAGACCTTTCTATATTTTCTCTGCTGCCTGACTAGGCGAGATGAGTGCTTCCAGTTGTGCTACGGCAGATGTTGGAAGGACTTCTGGAGAACTCTGCTAGGAAGGTGCTGGTGTGACCTCGGCACAGCCAGGAGTGATGGCATGAGAGCTCTCAGGACAGCTGCAGACTGGGATTATTGCAGGAGTCTAGTGAGGAGACACCAGGGCCACGGCAACTCTTGTAAAGGAAAACATTCACTGAGGGGTGGCTTACAGTGCAGAGGTGTAGTCCATTATCATTATTGTTGAAGGGATTTGTTCTTCTTTACTCTTTTGGGGGGCCCGTCACCCAGCTCCCAAATAAATCACACACAGAGGCTTATTATTTATGAATGCCCAGCCTTAGCTTGGTTTAGTTTCTAGCCAGCTTTCCTTATCTTAAATTATCCCGACTACCTTTTACCTCTGGGCTTTTCCCGTTCTCTGACTTGTGTAAATCTCACTCTTTGTGGCTTGCTATGTAGCTAGGTAGCTGGCCCCTGGAATCCTCCTCCTCTGGCTCCTAGATCTTCGATCGCTCCTCCCAGATTTCTCCTTCTATATATCCTCTCTGCCTGCCAGCCTCGCCTATCCTTTCTCCTGCCTTGCTGTTGGCCATTCCGTTCTTTATTAGACCATCAGGTGTTTTAGACAGGCACAGTAACACGGCTTCACAGAGTTAAACTAATGCAACATACACAAAAGCAACACACCTTAAAATAACATTCTCCAACAGTCATCACGGTGGGGAGCATGGAGCCATGCAGGCAGACATGGTGCTGGAGAAGGAGCTGCTGCATGTTGATATGCAGGCAACAGGAAGTTGACTGCCTCAGTGGACATGGCTTGAGCATATATGCGACCTCAAAGCCTGTCCCACAGAGACACACTTCCTCCAACAAGACCTCACCTACTCTAACAAAGCCACACCTCCTAATAGTGCCACTCCTTTTTGGGGGCCATTTTCTTTCAAACCCCCACACAGGTGTTCTTTTCCACCTGAGCAGCAGCAGGGCATGGAAGGAAGAGTGTGTAGTAAAATTACAGTTGAGGCTTGGGGAGAAGGCTCTGGGGGTGTAGTGCTTGCCCTGCGTCCAGGAAGACCCAAGTTTGACTCCTAAAATGCTTAAAAAAAGCTAAACGCAAAGGTACCTGGCTGTAACTCAGCTCTGAGGGGTGGGGACAGGAGGACTCCCTGGGGCCAGTGAGAGACCCTGCCTCAGAAACAGAAGTAAGAGAAAAAAAGTAAAAGAAGAAAAGAAAGGTGGATGGCATCTAAGGAATGATACCTGTGTTCCTCGGGCCTCAAACATAGATGGGTGCGGGGACACACCTGCACATGCACCTGCACAGACTCGAACACACAAATCCTAGTTCATCCTAGAAAACGCAGAGTGCACCCTAGCCCCAGGAGTCTACTTGCTGCTCTTGCAACTTTGATTGTAAGTTTTAGAAATTGTGAGTGTTGGAGGTCAGCGTGCATGGGTCAAGCCCATCTGCAGATTCAGAGTGAGTTGATGTGGATTTTCTGGAATGCTACAAACCAGGTCTGAATAAGTGTGAAAACTGAACATATAGAGCTGTGAGAGATGAGGAGAATCATCTGAGTGTATTTCGTGTATATGGGAGGGGACCACAAAACAAAGTGAGTGGAGAGAGCGTTGTTGTGACTCAGTAGTACACTGCTTGCCTGGCATGCAGACAGCCTGCATTCCTTCAACAGTACCACCACCAAACCCCCCAGACAGACAAAGAAGCGCATACATCACAGTGGGTACACACTTGAGTTTCTTTCTCTGCAGTTCTGTGAAGGCCTGGCTCTTCTCTCTGGCCACGTGAGTCACATGAAACTGTTGACAACTCCCACTCTGACTCTGGGAGTGCTGTGTCTAGAGCTTTGTATTTGGGGTGTAGAAATGAAGAACTCACCAGAGTTGAATTGGTTTTGTTTGTTTCCCTTATTTTGGTGCTTTGAGATGGGGGTCTCTATGTATCCCAGGCTGGCCTGGAACTCACAGAGATCTGCCTCCCATTGCCGCGCCTGACTTCACCAGGGAGTTTAGTGAGTGTGTTGTATGACTAGTACCAGACTCCCAAAGTACTAAGCATTCTTTTCTGAATTTTGATTAGGACTTGATTTTTCTACTTTTAGCTTTCCAGAACATGAATTCCAAAAGGAAAGCAGAGACCTGGAAAAGAAACAGACGCCAGCTAGTAAGTAATATTGGAGGCTTCTAAAAATATGACAAACCAGTCTGACTAATTCTGACAGTGAATACAAATGGGCTGGAGATGTAGCTCAGTAACAGTGCTTGCCTGGCGTGCACAAGGCCCTGGGTCCTGTCCCAGTACCAGCTATCACCAGGTGAACAAAAACAAAACCAGAAGGCACGTCTGTGTCCAGTTACTAAACGTCTGAGCATCTCCTTGTGTGGACTCCTTCAGCAGCGGCACTGTCACTGGCCTGGTGGCCTCCAGAGGAGTTCTGTGAGGGGCAGGTAACATTAGGCTGCAGTTAGTGAGTTTTCGGGAGGGGACTTCATCCCAGCCTTCCAATAGGTACAGTTCCTTTCTTCCTGTCCTCCCTTCTAAGGTAGAAAGGGTTCAGTTAAGCTGGGGACCTCAAGGTAAGGCTAAGTGTAAATCTCTGCTTTGAGTATTTAAGGCATTGTCTATTTATTAATTTATTTTGATATAAAGTCTCCTATAGTCTAGGCTGGCTTAGGACTCATTATTTAGCTAAGGCTGGCCCCGCCCCCCCCCTCAGTCCTCTTGATTCCACCAACATAGTAGGATTATGGATGTATTTTCAGGAAGTATCTCTCAAACTTGTTAAGATGATGATCCTGTTAGGCAAGTGAGCACTCCTGTTCATCTGCCTTACCTTTTCTTACATTGTGGTAATCAGAATTAGAGAGTTTTTAATTTTATAAGTGTTTGAGTAGGTCCACATTTAAAATTGTGCCCCATTGGAGCTGAGAAATGGCTCAGTGGTTAAGAGCACTGGCTGTTCTTTCAGAGGTTCTAAGTTCAGTTCCCAGTATCCACAAGGCTGTGCACAAACATTTATAATGGGATCTGATGCCCTCTTCTGGTGTGCAGACATGCATACAAACAAAGCCCTAAATACATACATAAATAAAATTGTGCCCCATAAGCTTCAAAGTAAATAAGTCATTTTACTGCATTTACCTTGATAGTATGTTGAAAGCAATTTAAATAGTATGCATTCACCACTGAAATATTACTGTCTAGGAAAACTTCAGTCTTACTTTGTGTGTGCATGAAGGCCTCTGTGTATGTAGGTCAGAGGACAACTTGTAGGGATCTTATTCCACTGTGTGGGTCCTGGGACTCAAACTCAGTTCATCAGTCTTGGTGGCAAGTGCTTTTACCAATTGAGCCATCTTGCTAACCAAAACTTGTGTGTGTGTGTTTTAACCTTTCATTTTTATTTTATGTGTGTGGTTGTTTTGCCTGTATGTATGTCTGCATACCATGTGTGTGCCTGGTATCCTCAGAGGCCTGAAGAGATCATAGGATCCCCTTGAAGAAGTTACAGATGGTTGTGATTCCACTGTGTGGGTTTTAGAATTTAAAACCAGCTCCTTTGCAAGAGCAGCAGTACCCTTAACCACTGGGCCATCCTCCAGTCACACCAACATTTATTCTTTTTGTTGCTGTTTTTTTTTTTTGTTTGTTTGTTTGTTTTTTGTTTTGGTTTTGGTTTTTTGAGACAGGGTTTCTGTATAGTTTTGGTGCCTGTCCTGGATCTCACTCTGTAGACCAGGCTGGCCTCGAACTCAAAGAGATCCGCCTCTCTCTGCCTCTCGAGTGCTGGGATTAAAGGCATGCGCCACCACCACCCGGCTGATTTTGTTTTTCAAGGCAGGGTTTCTCTGTGTACCTTTGGCTGGCCTGGAACTCACTCTGTAGACCAAGGTGGCCTAGAACTCACAGAGATCCATCTCTGCCTCCTAAGTGCTAGAATTAAAGACACGTGACACCATCACTTGTCCCCCCAACATTTATTCCTGGTGGATGATTTCTTGATTTGTTTATATCTGAAAACTAAACAGGTGCAGTACTTTGCAGCAGCAGTGGTCACGTGTGCATGTGTAGAAAGAGTGGCGCTGTGATGGTGCACACGTGCAGTGATAACTTGGCAGACCTCTGCAGTGCTGGCGCTGTGATGGTGCACACGTGCAGTGATAACTTGGCAGATCTCTGGAGTGCTGGCTTAGGCTTTCTTGCTGTCCTTTTACTGACTTGCCTCAAGAGGAAGCAGGTGACAGGTCGCCAGTGGGACAGCGCGCTCAAAGGGACAGAGCTGCACTCACTGAACTTTGGACAAAGGAGGAAAAACATGCATTGGGGAAAGTAGCCTGGGGCTGGAGAGATGGCTCAGCGGTTAAGGGCTCTGCTACTCTTCCAGAGGACACGGGTTCCATTCCCAGCACCCACATGGTGGCTCACAACTGTCTGTAACTACAATTCCAGGGGACCTGATATCCTTACATAGGCATACACACAGACAAAACACCAATGCACATAAAAATAAGTATTTATTTAAAGTCTGTTCAACAGGTGATGTAGAATTTTTACCTGCAGTACTGTACTGTACTTTGAAATGATATTAGATTCTTACCTTTTGCCTTGTACAAAAATCATTTCAAAATGGATCAAAGGCCTTTATTTAAAACCTGAAACAAGGGTGGGTATGTTTCAAAATGCCTTTAATTCCAGCACTCAGGAGGCAGAGGCAGGTAGATCTCTGAGTTCAAGGCTAGGTGCTCTACATAGCAAGTTCTGGGATAGCCAGGGATACATGGAGAAATCTTTCTCAAACAACAACAAAAACCCCTTGAAACTTCTAGAAGAAAATACAGGGGATGCTCTTTAAGATACTGGGGTAGGCTGGACCTTTTTGAATAGAGCTTCCGTAGCACAGGAACTAATCCACATGTCAACAGATGGGACCACTTGACAATAAAAAGTCTCTACAGCAAAGGAAAGTCATCAGTGCAGACAGCCCAGAGTGGAGAAGAGCTTTACCAGATACATTTCAGACAAGTGACTAATATGTAGAACTTGCAAAGAAGTGCAGAAATTAAATACCAAGGGAGTAAAACTGTCAGTCAACAAATGAGCAAGTGACCAGAATAGTTTTCAAAAAAGAAACACAGGTGGTCAATAATTCTTTTTAGAAGTGTTCAGCTGGGCTTGCTAGTGCACCCTTTTAATTCCAGCCCTTGGGGGACAGAGAAAGAGAATCTGTGAGTTCGAAGCCAGCCTGATCTACATTGTGAGACCTGGGCTAGGCAGGGCTGTATTGTGAGACCCCAAAACAAATGTCCAGTAGACCTTGCCATCAGGGGAATGCAAATACTTTGAGGTAACACCTCAGCCCAGTCCTAATGGCGACCATCAGCAGATCTGACAAGGACTCTTGGAGAGGGTGTGGAGAGGAGGTGCCTGTACTCGTCGTTGGTGTGGTGAAGATCACACAGCCACTGTGGAAATGAGCTGCCTGCTGAGCCACTCCCACCCATGTCTGTAGTAGTCCTGGGCTGTCCTACTTACGTAGTTTGGGGTGCCCCTGGTGGAGCTCAAGGCCTTTGGTCTCTGGAATGACATTCGGAGCTTAGGTACACCCTCCTGGCCAGGCCTGCCTAATGTGTGTCCGTATTGTAGGCCTTCTCTACGGTGGGCACTCCTGATTACATCGCTCCTGAGGTGTTCATGCAGACCGGCTACAACAAGCTCTGCGATTGGTGGTCCCTCGGGGTGATCATGTATGAGATGCTCATCGGTAAGTTGCAGCGTGCTTCCTGAGGGGTTTCTGTGCGCCCAGGAAAGACTTCCACCTTACTCTGGGTCACATGGAGGCCAGCTAGGTACTGTGCTTACTGGCCTTCAGAGTGAGGTTTCCTTGACGGCCAGCTCTTTCAGACGAGTCCCACTGTCGTCACAGGTTCCCTGACCTCGGGTCGCCTGTGCTGGTCCTGCATTACTTACATGTCCTCTGTCCTTCCCTGTCCCCATCTGGCCCCTCACCACTCTCACTTACCTAGCACCATTGTGGACAGAGCTTCACCAAGGCTGTGCCTCTCTCTTGGTTTGTCAATTGTGACTTGCTTCTTCTCTCGAAGCCTTTACAGCATGGAACCTTGGTTCTCCCTTGATTGGATGGAGTGTCACATTGACGGCATGCCTATGTGCCGTGGAGCACTGACGGATGAGTCTGGATAACAGGGTGGGAACGCTGGATATGGATGAACTCCATGTGGAGGACAGGCTGGCGATAGGGAGTGCAAGTCTATCCTCTTGCTTGGACTTCCAGAAAACAACAACCAAGAGGCCCTGATGGTCTTTCTGGAACCTGCACTTTCCCTCCTCCGCTGCTTGACACTGTGCCGTGTGAGGAGTTCCCGGGAAAGGGTCGTTCACGGTGTCTGTCTGTCTGTCTGTCTTCTGCTGGCAGCCGATGCCCACACTGTGACTCTGCTTGTCCTTTCCTTTCTCAGCGTCAGCTGTTAGCTGGCTTTCCAGTTGGCTTCCTAGGGTATCAGAGGTACAACTCTTCACTTTGAGTTGGCAGAAATGAAAAATGGTGGTAGATAGCTGGGCAGTGGTGGCCACACCTTTAATCCCAGCACTCGGGAGGCAAAGGCAGGCGGATCTCTGTGAGTTCGAGGCCAGCCTGGTCTACAGAGTGAGTTCCAGGCCAGCCAGGGCTACACAGAGAAACCCTGTCTCAAAAACAAAACAAAAAAAGAGGTTTTAGATATTTTCTGGGGAGAATGAAAATCCTGCCAGTGTGGTGGAGAAATGAACGTGCGGAGTCCGGGTCCTGGGCAGTGAAGCTCACACTTCTGCTCATTACAGGCTACCCACCCTTCTGCTCCGAGACCCCACAAGAGACATATAAGAAGGTGATGAACTGGAAGGAAACTTTGACCTTTCCCCCAGAAGTTCCTGTCTCCGAGAAAGCCAAGGGCCTGATTCTGAGGTAGCAGAGCATGTTTCATGCTCAGCCTTGTGACAGGACTGAATCCTGGGTGCTCCTGCTTCCTCCAGGGGTGGGGCTTGGGGGAAGAGCACGCAGGAGCCTGGCTATTCATTTTTCTGAAGAAACTGTTGGAGTGTGTTGAAAAGCCTGTTTTTTTCCAGGTTCTGCTGTGAATGGGAACATAGAATCGGAGCCTCTGGAGTTGAGGAAATAAAATGTAATCCTTTTTTTGAAGGTGTTGACTGGGAACATATCAGGTATGCACCATGTTACATTATCCAGGATTTAACGTAACTTCGTATTGGAGGGGGAGGTGTTCATCCCCCAGTGCTTGAGTGAAGTTCACTCTTCCCTTTAACCTTGGCATTGGCTCTGGGATCAAATAGGTCAGCAGGTTTGCGGAGCAAGCACTGTAGGTATGTAACAGAAGATGATTGTGAACTCTTGATTCTCCTGCCTCTCTTCCTCCCAAGTGCTTGGATACAGGAATGTGCCGCCATCCACGGATTGTGTTTCCTTAGTCTAGTTTGGGAGAATCATGCTTGGCAAGCTCCATAAAGGAAGAGAGCCCTTTAGACATTTAGAGTCTTTCGTTTGCGGTGAAAATGGAGTCAGGCTTGTCCGCTGTGTGCCACAGGATGCAGTAGACCCAGCAGTGACTGACAGAATAAAGTGAAGGGTGTCTAGGAAGCGTGCTGTCTTTCTCACACCCATCCTCCATGGTTGAGGGCCTTCAGCAGAGGCTGTTGATGCACACCACGTAGAGGCTGTTTCTGGGAGATAGAAGACCAGTGAGAAGAAGGTGAGGGGGTCAGTACAGAGGGCAGGAGAGAGGGGAGGAAAGCGCCTTTTGAGAGGTGTGTCCTGGACTCCTGGACTCCCCGCTGAAGCAAGCACCTGCTGTCCTTAGCACTCAAGGATTACTGAGCAGACAGGGTCTGCCATTTTATATTATAATTGTGTTTTGATTTAGATCCTCGAATTTTGTTGGTTGGTTGGTTTTTGAGACAGGGTTTCTCTGTGTAACAGCTCTGGCTGTCCTAGAACTTCATTTTTTCCCCCCATTTCTATGTATTTATTTTTCTATTGTCAGCTTGATACAGTATAAATTCTTATCCTAATAGTGATAGTGAAATGTTTCATTGAGGCTTGCCCAGTAATTGAGTAAAACCAAAACTTATAAGCCACAGTCATCCTAGGATCCCCCCTGCCATATAGCCTCCCTGTTTCTATGGGTTGCAGTCTGATTGTCCTTTGCTTTATATCTCGTATCCACTTATGAGTGAGTACATACTATGTTTGTCCTTCTGGATTTGGGTTACCTCACTCAGGATGATTTTTTCTAGTTCCATCCATTTGCCTGCAAATTTCATGCTGTCATTGTTTTTCTCTGCTGAGTAGTACTCCATTGTGTATATGTACTACATTTTCTTAATCCATTCTTCAGTTGATGGGCATCTAGGTTGTTTCCGGGTTCTGGCTATTACAAATAATGCTGCTATGAACATAGTTGAGCATGTATCTTTGTAGTATGGTTGAGCATTCCTTGGGTATATGCCCAAGAGTGGTATGGCTGGGTCTTGAGGTAGATCGATTCCCAATTTTCTGAGAAACCACCAGACTGATTTCCATAGTGGTTGTACAAGTTTGCATTCCCACTAACAGTGGATGAGTGGATTTGTAAAGCTAGCTTGGGACTCACAGTCTGCTTTTCTTGGCTCCACTGTGGCCAGCATCCCCGTGATTTTATCTTTCCAGTGGAATCAGGGAAAAGCCCAATGCAGGCCGCTTAAAGGCTCTATTCGCCTGTCTTTCTGATGGAATGCTTTTTTTCTTTGCTTGGTTTTGCTGTTTTTTTTGAGACAGCATCTCTCAGCCAGGCGGTGGTGGCACACCCCTTTAAACCCAGCACTTGGGAGGCAGAGGCATGGGGATCTCTGAATTTGATACCAGCCTGGTCTACAGATCAAATTCCAGGACAGCCAGGGCTACACAGAGAAACTCTGTCTCAAAAAACCAACCAACCAAACACCACCACCAACAACAACAAAGAGACGAGGTCTCTATGTAGCCCTGGTTGTCCTGAAACTCACTAGGTATAGTAGGCTGGCCTTGAACTCACAAGAGATCCACCTGCCTTTGCTTTCTGAGTGTTGTGATTAAAGGTGTGCACTATCACACCTGGCTGAATTACCAGTTTTTAATGATAATTTTGTTCAGATGCCGTCAGTTGGCTTATTTAGCATTTAGAGAAAAAATGCTGCCTACCAGTGAATAGTCCTTCAATGTCAGACAGGGTTCTTCTGAGAAAGACTTGGTCAGCGTCCTCCATGTGAATATTGACTGGTGATCTGGTGTGTCTGTTCTTGGCAGGGAGAGACCAGCTGCCATATCTATTGAAATCAAGAGCATCGATGATACCTCAAACTTCGATGAATTTCCAGAGTCTGATATTCTTAAACCTACAGGTAATCCCACTGGCTGACACTGAGGCCTCAGAGTTGCATCATCCCCTGTGGTTTTGGGGTGATGCTTACAGATTCTCCTCAGAATGAGGAGGGGAACTTCTGACCCTGTGTAAGTAGTTAGTACTGTTGGGTAGCAGTGAGACCACTGAATAGGATGTGAGTATGTGTCAACTCTGCGCTGGCCGAGCTGGTCACAGCACTCTGTCTTATGTTACTCACTGGGTTAAAGGTTAGGGGAACGGAAGTGACTGGAGCAGGAAAATAAAGCTTTGGTGTTCAAGATTTATTTATGCGTATGGCTGCTCTGTCTGCATGTATGCCTGCAGGCCAGAAGAGGGCATCAGATCCCACTAGAGATGGTTGTGAGTCACCATGTGGGTGGTGGGAATTGAACTCAGGACCTCTGGAAGAGCAGCCAGTGCTCTTAACCACTGAGCCATCTCTCCAGCCCAAAGTAAAATAAAATCCAAATATAATTTATCCAAAATAAAACTTTTAAATATTTATGCAGAAATGGGAAGTTCAGGGAACATAGGTGAGCAAAATAGAAAATTTGCACAGTGAAAAATAATGCTTTCCAAATGGGAGCTGTGCTGTGTTCTTGAGGGTGTCATGTCTCTGGGACTGAGCTGTCGGTGAGGTAGGGCAGTGAGTGACTCAGTCTCTTCCATGTCTTTGATCACAGTGACCACAAGTAATCACCCCGAGACTGACTACAAGAACAAAGACTGGGTCTTCATCAACTACACATACAAGCGCTTTGAGGGCCTGACAGCCAGGGGGGCCATACCTTCCTACATGAAGGCACCCAAGTAAGGCCTGTGCTGGGAACCCTAGACTGGCCAGAGTTCTTCGTACAACATCGTGGTTTGCCTCTCACGCTCTTGAAAGAACTTCCAAGAAGTTTTTAGACCCCATTAACACGTCATAGTCAAGTCTCTGAAATGTGATTGTAAGTGGCTGTTCCCCCACAGTGCCCCAGGGAACGGATAGGACGAAGACAAGCATTTCTCCAGCAGCCACAAGCAGCTGTCTTGCTTCTCTAGAAGCTCTGTGAGCCAGTTTGCTAGGTGTTTCAAAGAGAATTTGAATTTCCCAAGTTCATCAGAATGAAGGGGAAAAAGAGCCATCATCCACCATTACTGAGATTATAGACACTGAGTACCAGCCAATGCCTGTGTTGTGGTGATACGCCACCTGCCAAGCCCACCAAGTATTTCTTTTCTCTTTATAGCTGAAAATCCTACAGTTAAAGAAATAACGCAATAATGAAAATCTGTGTGAACAGCCAACAGTGTGGCTGAAGGAACGATCTCTGTCCTGTGGGTGTGGGTGTTTCTCCCCATACCTCGGCCTGGGCGAGGAGCTTTCCCTAGCCTTCATTCATGGTGCACTTTACTTATGGTACTAGGGCAAAGACCCGGATCCACTGACCTAACTCCCATCCAAAAGACTCGTGCTGCTCTTCTGAGTGTTGATGGGGAGGCACTAGTGTGATCCTTTGTGGCTGTTGGCCCACAAGCCACTGGACACTGCCAAGGAGTTCTGGACCATGTTCAACCCTCACTTTCTCTTCACGGCTATTTGAGAAGATCTGGAGACACGTGCTGCCTGCCAGCAATACCCGGAAGTGCTCCCAGGTCGGCTTGTTCCTGAGAACACAGCAGAGGACCCGGTGGAGGCTCCGGTGCTGCCATGCGAGATCTCACAGCCTCCTTGGAAGCCAAGGCCAACGCAGCCCAGAGGAGTCCTCGGGCTCATTCCTCAACTCATGGTGCAACTGTGTTTGTCTTGGTGTTTCCCTATCCCAGCTTCAAGTAGCCATTTTGCCTTGGAATCATGATTACAAATTTTTCCTTTGCAGATGCCTTCCTGGGGGATACTTGCCCCTGCACCCACAAGGGTTGCCTGCAGCTTGGGCTGACCTGGCCCCTCCGCTGTGGCGTTCTCTCATGAGAAACACTGAATTTAGCACAAAGTGCCTTCTCTGTCACAGCTGCTGCCACCTTGGAAGACTTTGCTGCGTCAGAAAAATGTGGAGGTTCATATGAATGCATTATTAGTTTGGTTTCAAGTGCTGACAACTGTTAAGGCATTAGTTGCTCCTGTGTGGTGACTTGCAGTGTCCTGGCCAGGCTACAGCTGGGATGCGCTCTCTGCCAGGCTTGACGTTGTGAAGGTCAGCTCTGTCCTAGCTCAGCCTTTCAGAGAGTAGAATAGAAGACTTAAAGTTGTAAGCAAAACTGCTTTGTTTCCATGTCTTAGATGAAGAAAAAGGAATGTTAGGGAAGTCTTCACTCTGGGGAAGGGTGCTGGATGTCTTAGCTCCTTCATCTTTCATGCAGAGCCTGCCGGGACAAAGGAGACAGAAGGGCCTGTGCGGCTCTGAGCTCTCCACTACCAAACAGTTGGGGTCCTGATCCTGTGTGTTTGCAGGAGTGTGTGAGCATGGGTGAAGAGGAATATAGAGTAGTGTGGAGCCTGTGTGGTGGGAATGCTTTGTTCTGGGGAAATGCCCACATTTTAACTACTCAACCTTTGAATAAACTGTGAAAACAGTAATGGGACTTGGTGGTTTTATTCATTTATTTATTTATTTATTTATTTATTTATTTATTTATTTATTTATTTATTTATTTATTTATTTAGGATTTATTTATTATGTAGACAGAATTTTGCCTGCATTATGTCTACAGGCCAGAAGAGGGCACCAGATCTCATTACAGATGGTTGTAAGCCACCATGTGGTTGCTGGGAATTGAACTCAGGACCTCTGGAAGAGCAGCCAGTGCTCTTAACCTCTGAGCCATCTCTCCAGCCCCTGGTGGTTTTATTTAATGTGATGTATTTAAAGTATCTGTGGTTTGAACTACAATCAAGTGGCTCCTTTCAGTCTTTGTCCAGAGATACTGGATCACTGCACTGTTCTCTTGATACAAAATGCTGTCTCGGAGCTGGTCTTCTGAATTGGTATTCATAGAGACTATTGAGGCCCCTCCTACTCTGTCTCAGTGGGGACAAAACTCTTGCTAGACAGGTGTTGTCACTGGGTCATACAGGAGCCTAAGGGCTTACAGTGTGGGACGTCCCAGTCACTCTCATATACGTGTATATGTATATGTAAATTCATTACATTTTATGTATTGTGTGTCACATCTTGTGTGTGTGTGTGTGGTGGTCACAGGACAACTTGGAGCGGTCAGTTCTGTCAGCTCTAAGGGCCCAGGGGATCAACTTAGGTCCTCAGACTTGCTCCTGGCTGTGCATCTCATCAAAACTCTACTTTAAAAAAGATTTTCATGTTTATCAGTTTTGTTTGCATGTATGTGTGCACCATGTGCACACAATGCTCAAGGAGCCTGGAAGGACATCAGATCCCTGAAACTGGAGTTCACACAGTTATGTCCTGCGGTGTTGGGTGCTGAGACCTGAACCCAGGTCCTCTGCAAAAGCAGCCAGTGCTCAGTGCTGAGCCCTCTTCAGCCTCAGGTTACTAGTTTTAGCTGCACCTGTGTGATACATTAGGTGACCTCTGCCTTTGCTCACCAAGGGTTCTTCTCAGAATCACCTCCCTGGAAAGCACATCTTCCAGATCCCCTTGTCCATGTCCCTCCCGTGGACTTATGTGTAACCTATGTGGTAGTTTCAGTTGAGCTCAATTCTGCTGGTGGCACTTTAATTCCCATTTAGCATGTTTCCCTAATATGTCCAACTATGAAAACTAATGCCAGCTGAAAGCAGGCTCCCCAGTGCTTTTTCACTCGGTTTTCAGAGAACACTTGCCCACAGCATTGAAGCATCCCTCCTACAGAGGTCCGTGCTGCATGCTCAGGAGCCTAGATCATTGCAGGCTAGGATACAGTCATGCCAGCGCACATAGAGCAGGCCAAGCCACAGGCCAGTAGCCTGCCTGCAGGAGCTCTATAAAGGGTTTTCTTTGTACCTCCAGCTCCCAAATAATGACACAGAAACTTATTATGAAAGCCTGGGCTTAGCTTAGGCTTGTTCCCAACTAGCTTTTAAAAAACTTACCCTATTTACATCAGTCTGCATCCTGCCTGTGGCTTGTTACCCAATACCGTACCCTAACCCTGACTCCCCCCACATCAGGCTGGTGAAGTCGCCCATCTCTCAGATTCATGCCTAGAGTTCCTGTCTCTTCCCCTGGAAGTACTGCCTAGCTGTTGGCTGTCCATCTCTTTATTAAGCCAATCAGAAGGCACCTTAGGCAGGTGAGGAAGGACAGAGACACATCTTCACACAGTGTACACAAAGATCATCCCAACAGCTCCTTAAGTAGTGACTTAGAACTGAGTATGTATGCTGTACTGAATCCCTCCTGTCCACTTCAGACTCACTCCAGTCTGTTATCCCACATAGAAACCATACTAATGTTTTGATTTTTCAAAATGGACTCCTGTAAGCCCAGGCTAGCTTTGAAATTGTTGTTGCAGGCTGCAGGAATATCATAAGAACTCATCTGGTTAAGGCAAAGTCACTACCTGGAGGAATCAGGGAATTCCTCCAGAGGAAGCCAAATCCCAAGGAGCTTTTGGTGTTACTTGGCTTGTTATATATCAGCTGTATTCTGTTATGAAAATCATGTGTGCCTTCATAGTTTTTCCAGTTGACTTTTCCCTAAGAAAGGCTAACAGTGTGGACTGATCACTCTCTGGACATATACATTGCAGGTATTTGGAGAACAGCCTCAGGAAAGGCTTTCTCTGGAATCAGATTCTCCCTTGGCCACTTTCAATGACTAGCAGTAGTAACAGTCCACATGCAAGTCTCTTGATTTAAGGTAAATTCCACAAGGAGACACCGCCTAGGTCAGGTGGACGTTAAGTAATAGCTTTACACAGTTTAGCCCGGACCCTCCTTTCTTACAGCCTTACTAACTCTACAGACCGCTAACTCCTTACCTAACAACTTCTAGGAATATTTAGCTAACTTTCTGTGCTAGCTATGCTCAGCCAGAACCCCAGTTCAAGCCTCCCTGTAATTATCATCATTGGCAGCATCCGGCCAGGTCCATCCCCAGATGGAGGAAAGTACTTTATCAGAGATACCTCTGTATTCTCTAAGAACAGACTTAAGCATCCAGGCTACCTGTTTGAGAAGGCCTGGCGGATGTGCCAATTAAGCTTTACTTCCTCCTTTCCCAAACCTTACCTCCAGTTCCAGATCTCCCTTTAACTATCACCAGAGGCATCTAGCTGTACACAGGTTGCCTAGTGACGGAGCACACTTTCCCCCACCCTGCAGAAAAACGGCAGATAGCTTGGACAGATAGGAGCCACAGGAAAAAAGAAGACAGTTTTATTTTCTCCATTAACCTAGCAACTTACAGATTCTTAACATTTTCTACTAATCACGTTTAAGATTATAGTTGAGCACATAAGAGCCCTCTTCTTAGATATTACCTGAATTTAGCCTTTAGTTAATTCATTTCCCCATTGGTCACTTCCCTTTGGGGTTGCAAATGATAATTAACGGTTATTGCCTCTCAGTGTGATTCTTATCACCCCTCCATTTGACCCTGGAAGCCTAGCTTTATATATCAGGACTTCCAGGGCACGGAGAGTCAGAGAAGAAAAAAGAGTATGGGAGAACTAGACGAGTAAGAACTTGAGAGGAACAAACTGAGATGGGGAAGAACTAGATTGAAGGGCTAGAAGAAAGTACTAGAGGAACGAGATGGAAGATGAGGTAGAGCCAGATGGGGAAGTACTAGCTGGGTAAGAACAAGCTGAAAAGGACCTAGATGAGGCAGAATTAAGATAGAACTTAGAGGGAACAATAGATAAGTATAGAGAGAAATCAGGCAAGAAAGGAGCTAGACATGAGAACAGAACTGAAGCTGTGTATAAAGGATGTTATGCCAGAGGAATTAAAGCAAGTGGACTATAGAGCTCAGTGTGCTGAGATTCTATTTCCTGAAAATAGTCCTCGTCGTTAGTAGTTCTCTCTCCTGAGCCCCTGGGATGTATAATATTAAGGCTGGTCCCTCTAATATTAGACAAGAACTTGTAACCTTCCTGCCTCTGCTGAGATTGTAAGGACATTCTGCTGTGCCTAGCTATCAATATTAAATTTTATGGTCATTCTTGGTGTCACCACCATTTGTGTCCATTTGGTCAGCCTCCCTTGGCACTGCTGAGCTTTGCCTCCCTTCTCGGCTCATCCTCTGCCCCCAACCTAACTGTTGGTGCAACACCTGTCTTTCCCTTGCCGAGGCTTCAGCTATCACTTCTGCATCAAAGTTCTAAGTCCCTTGACTCAACTGAAGCTAGAACTCAGAGCCAGCCTGTGCTGCCGGAAATCTGGAAGGGCTTCATCAGTGCTGACGGAAGCGGACTACGATTCTACCAGTGCCTGCCTCTTAATTCCTCGGGCCACTGTGGGGATTTTGGACAACCTTACTGTGTCTTGTCCTTCCCTTTTTGAGCTCGTCTCCCTTGCTGCCAAATTCCAAGTCTGCTCCACTGTTTTGCATAAGATCCAGTGATACAGTCCAGACACCCTGGAACTCTCAAGTCCTAACCCCTGCCCCATCCATCGCCTCCTCTTCCCTGCTGACAGTCACTTTTACTGTGGCCCATAGATTGGAGTTTGCTAGAACAGCTCCTCCTCGCATGAAGTCGTTCCTGATCGGCTCTACAGGACTTTTTGTTTTGTTATTTTTGAGACAGGGTTTCTCTGTGTAGCTTTGGTGCCTGTCCTGTATCTCGCTCTGTAGCCCAGGCTGGCCTGGAACTCACAGAGATCCGCCTGACTCTGCCTCCCGAGTGCTGGGATTAAAGGCGTGTGCCAACGCCCGGCTCCATAGGACTTATAAAAGCTTTTGGAGGGAAGGACCAGTCCTAAGGAGCAATAGCTGAGGGCAAGCAATGCCTGGGAAAAAATACCACCCACCAGGCCATCTGTCCTCAGGGTGTCAGCCCTGGACACCTATGGGGTCCTTATTACTAACAGAGAAGTTACTAACAAGAAGCCAAGGAGAAACTTGATTGGAACGGGGCCCAGACAGGAGTGAGAGCCAGAGCCCTGCAGACCCTGCCATTGTTTCTCACCTGATCTGAACTAACACTAACACAGAGGTCTGTGATCTAAGCTTTTGAGCTTACATTTGGTTGAGGGTCAGGGTTAGTTGGATTGGAGTGTAGGGTCTCCAGTGGTAACTGTGAACTCAAGACGACAGCCTAGGACAGTAGAGAGGAAGAGAACAGGCAAACCTGTGTCCTACGGAAAGGAACTTGTAGCTCGAGTTTTCCTGCCTGGCCCATGGTCAGGGCAAATCTCTGTCACTCGCCAGTCCCACAGCCGCTCAGACCCAACCAAGCAAACACAGATGCTTATATTATTTACAAACTGTATGGCCGTGGCAGGCTTCTTGCTAACTGTTCTTATAGCTTAAATTAATCCATTTCCATAAATTTATACCTTGCCACGTGGCTCGTGCCTTACCACCATCTTCACATGCTGCTTGTCATGGCGGAAGCTGGCAGTGTCTCTCCTTGCCTTCCTGTTCCAATTCTGTTATCCCCGCCTATACTTCCTGCCTGGTCACTGGCCAATCAGTGTTTTATTTATTGACCAATCAGAGCAATTTAACATACAGACCATCCCACAGTAGGAACTCACTGTCCTGGCCAGTAGGCACCACCCTTTAAATCTGTTAGAGGTTTGTTTTGTGATTTTCTTTTCTGTTACGACTTTTTTGGCTTTAGTGTTTTCTTTGACTGACGAATCTATTTTCTCTATTGTGTCTTCAGTGTCAGAGTTTCTCTGTTCCATCTCTTGCATTCTGTTGGTTATGCTTGTTTCTGTAGTTTAGTCAGGATTTCTATTTCCAGCATTCCCTCAGTTTGTGTCTTCTTTATTGTCTCGGTTTCAATTTTCAAGTCTTGAACTGTTTCCTTCTTCTGTTTAATTTCTTTTTCTTGGCTTTCTTTGATTTCCAATTTTTTGTATTTTTCTTCCATTTCTTTAAGGGAATTTTTTATTTCCTCTTTAAGGGAGTTTTTCATTTCCTCTTTAAGGGCCTCTATCATCTTCTTAAAGTCATTTTTAGGATTGATTTCTTCTGTTTCTTCTGTCTTGGTATGTTCAGGTCTTCCAGGTGTAGAATCACTAGGTTCTGATGGTGTCATATAGGTCTTTATGTTGTTGCCTGTATTTTTGCACTGGCGTCTACTCATCTCTTCCTCTGCTCAGTGCAGGTGGTGTCTGTGTCTGAAGGTGCCTCTCTTGTTCTAATAAGTCTTGATCCAATAGGAGTTCTTGGTCAAATCGGTGCTGTTGGGCTCTGTTTCTCCGGGGGCAGCTTAGTCCAATCAGTGTTAGTGGGTTCTGTCTCAGGGAGCAGCTGTTCCCAACTGGTGCAGGGTGGGCTTATGGCTCCAGTGGTTGTTGGGTCTGCAGGGGCTGGCATTTTTGTTTTTTGTTTTTTTGGTGAGGCAGCAGAGAAAGCTGTCTGGTCCCTGGGGCACCGATGGCTGGGGCCTAGAGACCCGGTCTGCCAGTCCGGAAATGGTGCCTAACTTGTTCCCAGTCGGTGTAGGGTGGGTTTATGATTGTGGTGATCTGGTTCGGTGGCTGGACAGCTCCTTCTCTTGCGTCCTCAGGTCGCGTTTTGCTCACTTGTCAACTCCTCAGCTGATCTTGTTTCCTCAGACTGCAGGCTGTAGGATTCTGAAACTTCTCCCGAATGGGTCTCAGCTGAGCAGGTTGATCAGTAGGGCAATCTCACCAACTCCTCCAAGCTGTTGGACTTCGCAGGATTGGCAGCTGGGCCCCGGGCTGGCCTCAGGCAGAATGTTCGGTCTGTTCTGGTCGCGTCCCAGTACTGGGATTAAAGTCGTCCCTGCTCCTGATCTCTCAGATTTTGAAGGTAGCCTTATCTACATAGTGACTTTCAGGCCACCAAGACTCTTTCAACAACAACAAAAGGACCATCAAGATGGTACTATGGGTTAAAGTGCTCATACACATACACAAATAATACATGGAATAAGAGTGATTTTATCCTGGGAAGTGGGTGCAGACATGCCTCAGCACTGTGTGGAGGTCAGAGGACCTGTGGAGCCAGAGAAGCGAACCCAGGGGTCAGGCTTGGCGGAAAGTGCGTTCTGTGACTGTCTGTTCCATTAAACACCAACGGACACAAATACAAATACTTTATTATAGAAAAAGCATCCCGTACCCAGGATCCGTAAACACTGGTGGGTGGACAAGTGCAACAACATCCAAGTCAATACAGAGTGAGAGGCAAAACCTCAGGCAGTTTGCCGCTAGGAGAAAACGTAAGTTTCCAGAACTGATCCCATCCACACCAACGTGGCTCTGCCTCCTGGGAAGGTGGCATGTCCTGCTGTGCCCCCTGCACCCGCCTCGGAAGCCGTCGGTGGCAGCGAGTGGCAGCGAGTACGGCACTAAACTCAGAAACCACCCTGAAGCACAGAGTTTGGGTTGAAGCCTGTGCTCTGGACTCTTCTCCCTAAGACACATCCTGACACACGCGCTCCTGCCCTCTCCTGAGGGGCAGGTCAAGCGACTCCGGCGACCGCACCCAATCCCTTCAGTCTCTTTGACATCTGCCGTCACCTTTCCCACCAGGGAGAGCCATGTCACTTTTGACATTCTAACACTGTGTCTGTCTGTCCCTCTTCTCCAACTCCTCACTGGCAGGTGTTTCTCGTCAACTACACAGGCTACAAGGCCATGCTGAACAGTCAAGCCTCAAGTTCGGGTTATCTTTTATCTTGCTAAGATGCTCGGAGTCTCCGCTAAAGTCACTTTTCTCATGTGACTTTCTGTGCACAGCCCAGCTTACTTACTCAGGCACTTACAAAAGACACACGAGCCCCCAATCCATCCTTTTCTTAGAGAAGTCCTCTCACTCAGCCAGCAACCAACTCCAGAGACAATGACGACTGCGCCCCAGCCCTTGATCCTGCAAGGACCACTCAAGAATGTCCCCTCTGGGAAGAGCAGGGGACACTGGGGGAGGCACCCAACTACAGTGACAGAGGAATTCAGGCAAGGGGGTGGGTGGGGGGCTGAGGATGTAAAGAAGTCTCCTCTCCACAAGCCTGAGTCCCAGCCTTTAGTCACTGTCATCCAGTCCCTATCGGCCTAGACCTGCCCCCTACTCACACCCCAGGGCCTGGAGCCATAGCACATTAACTTATTTGGGGTGCAGGGTAAGACCTAGTCCATCAAAGGCCGAAGGCAGTGACCAACTCCAAAGGACAAGGACTGTGTTCACACCTCAACACTGCACACATCACACACACACACAATCACACTCCAGTGGCCACTGATTAGCACAGAGGAAGCACCACGGAACCAGTGCCTGGGCCAGTCAGCTGCTAGCGGGCAACCATGTAGTACCAACAGAGTCAAGGCTGAACCTGACCTCCAACACGAGGCAATCAACTTCCCAGAAGTAACTTCTGGACGCAGACATCCTTAACCCATATTCTGGATGCTGCCTTCAGCCTCCCCGAGACACCAAGGATCCCCAAAGACTGGGGCTGCTTAGTTACCCTTCAGTTCCTTTCTGAGCAAGGAAGATCTCTCACCACCTCCCACTGTGGTGCGCACGACACAGAAAAGACCTCTGAAGAACATTCTTGCTCTTCGGTCCTGGAGAGGCCTCCCGTGCCTGACGTTACTGCCATCGAGTAGTCTAGTCTACGGTTCCTAATGGGAGCGACTTCAACAACCAACCGTGTTCTTTAAGGACCTTGAAGGAGACAGCTCCATGCACCACCTATGATGGGAAAATGTCCAGGGCAAGGACAGACTCAAAGGTCAACTTCTACCAGGAAGTAAGATAATCCCAGACACTGCTGTCTGGCTCTTGACTCTGCAAACAGCCATGGAAATGTCAGAGGAAGGGGCTGAGGACTGATCTGGATTGCCATCTACCACACATGTAAGAGTGAACAGATCAAACCAAATAACAAGGCCTAGACCTGACCCTGGGGAGAACAGTAGTATCACTTTCTTACCATGTTCGAGCAGCTTATGTGCTACTTTAAAAAGAAAAGCAAAAATGTGAATGTATGGGTGTGAGAACTCTGGGGCAGCACCTGCCCAGGTGACGATTCCCGTCCAGCTCACCACAAGCCTCCTCCCTGGAGCTCACAGGAAGGTACCAGGTTTCCCACCACACCCACAGCACCTCGCTGTCCCAGGGTACAGGTCCCGCTGGCCTGATCTGGAGTCTTTCTGCCACCTCATTTCCAAGTTTTCTTCCACCTGAAGCGTCAGTTTGGGCTCTGAATCCTGAGGCCAGGGTCACTGCTCTCTCTTCCCGCTGCAGCCCGTCTCAGGTGTCGGATTGTTCCCGTGCTCTCGGGGGTTCCTTAAAGCCATTCTATGCAGATGACATCTGGGTGCAGCACCCAGGAACTGCCTTTCATCCACCTGGCACACCTCCTCAGCGGGGCGCACCTGCCCCGGCACACAGACCGTTTGCTTTCACATTTGGTCCTTTTGCTATTATTAAGCAATTTGTCTGATGCAAAACCCACCCGCCAGCCGTAAAGGGTGTGGGCCACTGCGCCAACCATGAGGCGACAGGAGTCCACTTCCTCTCCTCAGTTGTACAAGACTCCACCAACAGCACCAGACTCAATGGTTGATTACCAGGGCTGGCTAAGCTGGTCACCTATTTACCAGAGAGCTTCTCCACCCGGCCAGAGGCAGACTCAGAAAAGGGCAGGGTAATAACTGAGAGGGATGGAAAGAGGAGGAAGCATCTCCGTGGGGTGAGGACCCACAGGAGGACAGGGAAGCCAGGTTGGGGGTACCCACATAGAGAAGAGCTCTGACGAAGGGCAGATCCCTTTTGTCCTTAATCTTGGAAGTCATTAGGAGCCATCTGAGAGAGTGGAGCGTTTAAGCGGTCAAGTTCGTCCACTTGTGGTGGGTGGTGCATTATTATCTCCTGGTCTTCCAAGACGTCCTCTCCAGCAGCCACCAAGTTAGTGAGGGATTTGCTGCGAACACACTGGAAATCCACATGGCGACTCTTCCCCTCCTCCTTTTCCCAGGACATCTGGATAAAGGGGCGCTGCACGTAATTGTAGATCACTTCAGACCTCCCGCCAGGTCTCCTCTTGATCTTTTCTTTACAGGTGGGGTAGCCTGCAACGGGAAAACACCGCTCACAATCCCGGCAGACTGCTCGCTCTGGCATCTACTTCCAAATCCACAGGCAGCAAGAAAAGCTCTGTGGCAGGTGGCGAGCGCCTACCCAAGGCCCCTCTGCTCCTAGAAGGGAGCAGTCTGTGGGGGTTGAAAGGGAAGGGAAAAGAAAGCACTTACTAACTTCAAGCGCCTTCAGCTGTGGGAAGCAATCCCTCAGGACAAGCCCCCACCAGGGCACCCCGCCGTCTTATGCTCTTGTGCGGAAAGCACGGGTAAGGGGAAGGAAGAGTGTGGATGTTCACGCTGGCAGGGACCCAGGGGCTCTGGAGACCCAGGGGCTCCACCTAGCAGGAGAGGCGGGGTGGAGTGGGGGGGGGGCACCAGTTTGGAGTGCTTCTACTACAATGGTTTGGCAGACACCCAGGGAGAAGGGAAGTTCCTGTCCCAGTCCCCAGTCTTCTCAGACGCCAGGCAGGCAATGTGAAAGAAGAGGCTAATGAACTCTAAAATCCTGAGGAGACGAATGAATGCGGCGAGGAGCTCTGGGGGCAGAGTAAGACAGGGAGGCTAACAGGGTACAGGGGCCAGGCCGCAGCCACACCAGCTCAAGACATGGCAGCCGCCTACACATCCCGCGAGGGAAAACAGAACCGCAATTTCTATCTGGTTGTTTCTCGGGGGTTTTTTTTTTTTGGTTTTTTGAGACAGGGTTTCTCTGTGTAGATTTGGTGCCTGTCCTGGATCTTACTCTGTAGCCCAGGCTGGCCTCGAACTCACCGAGTTCACCTGCCTCTGCCTCCTGAGTGCTGGGATTAAAGGCGTGCACCACTACCACCCGGCTCAATTTTTATCTTATTTAAGAAAAGACCAAGTCTTACTGTATAGCCTTGGCTGGCTTGAAAATGGCTATGCAGACCAGGCTGGCCTAAAGCTCACAGAAATCCTCCTGCCTCTGCCTCCTGAGTGCTAGGATTGTACCACCACAGCTGGCAAGTCTGAAGTTCTTAAGCTGTTTTTTCAAAAGGATAATTGTAGATCCCAGAAACACGCTCTTGCTCAGGTGCGCCAGGCCCTTCTGACTTCACCCCAGGGTCCTAGTGTCCGAGGGGCACTCAGGATTAGACCCCACTGCTTCAACTGGAGGAGAGGCAAGTGCGAGCCTCAGGAGGAACAGCAATGGAGCAGGACCCTTCAGTGCGTGGAGTGGATGTACGTGTTCCAAGCTCCTGTGCGCCAAGTCAAAGGCACAAGCATCGCCCAAGGACCCACCCCATCCCGGGCTGAGACTCTGGTTTTCTCCGTGTAGAAAGTGTGTAGGTGAGCCCCACCTGGCTCTGCCCCTTGACGCCCCCCACTGACTCTGTGATACCTTCAATGCCGATGCGGATGTTCTTCAGGCCCCGCCCCTTTAACACTGCTTTAGCGACATCTCGGTTCTCGATGTACTTGAAGAACCTGTAGAGCTTGGAGCTGTAAAGAACTGGAACAAAACAAAGCCCCCCAAACCTGGAGTTAGTCACAGAGGCGGAGGAGTGAGGTGACAACCATGATGACATCGACCTGTCACCCCCTCCCCAGCCCCTGCATCCCTAACACAGGACCCCGGCTTTGCAGGAAACCTGCTGGTGAGCTTTAGCGCCCTGCTTCCGAGAGGCGGGGAGTAGCCGCCTGCTCACACAAGCCTTGTTTTGTTTTTCCAGACGGAGTTTCACCATGGATCCCTGACTGTCCTGGAACGCACTTCACAGACCAGGCTGGCCTCAAACTCACAGAGATCTGCTTGCCTCTGCCTCCCAAATGCTGGGGTTAAAGGCAAACACCACCACCACCACCACCACCACCGGGCTAAAAACATGCCCTATATTTTTGGGGGTGGGGGGCAGGGTCTCATGTAGCCAAGCTGGTCTGAAACACACCATGATAGCCAAGGTTGATTCTTCTGTTCCACTTCCTAAATGTTGAGACTACAGGTCTGTCTACCACACTAGGCTCTATCATACTATCATACTGTTTTATGAGTGCAAATTGGTGTAACCTTTAGAAAGGATAATTTGGCAACATGTCAAAATTATAAAAGCACCAAGCTTTTGACATTCCATGTTTAGGAATATCCTACAGTGATGCATGTGCATAAATACTGCTTCAAAGTGACCATGCAGCCGGGCGGTGGTGGCGCACGCCTTTAGTCCCAGCACTGGAGGCAGAGGCAGGTGGATCTCTGTGAGTTCAAGGCCAGCCTGGGCTACAGAGTGAGATCCAGGACAGGCTCCAAAACTACACAGAGAGACCCTGTCTTGGGGGGGGGGGAGTGATCATGCATCATTTATGTATATAGATAGCGTCAATGTCCTACAAGGTAAGTGAATTATGGCACATTCATGACTGGACTATTAAGTAGCCCTAAGAAGAATGTAAAGCTTTTTACATAAAGAGAATACAAGCAAAAGGACACTGAGGTGGAGCAGGGTTAAAAAAGCTCTAAAAAAAATCATCCTGAGTGAGGTAACCCAAACCCAGAAAGACAGTCATGGTTATGTACTCACTCATAAGTAGATTCTAGATATAAAATAAGGAACAATCAGACCACAACCCATAGAACCATGGAGGCTATATATATAGCATGGAGGTCTCTAGGATGACTGTGGCTTATAATAAATTTCGGTTTTACTCAATTATTGAAAAAAAAAATAGCCAAATGAATGGAAACACATGAACTATGAACCAAAGACTGAGGGGCCCCCAGCTGGATCAGGCCCTCTGAATAGGTGAGACAGTTGATTGGCTTGATCAGTTTGGGAGGCAACTAGGCAGTGGGACCAAGTCCTGTGCTCATTGCATGAGTTGGCTGTTTGAAACCTGGAGCTTATGCAGGGACGCTTGGCTCAGTCTGGGAGGAAGGGACTGGACCTGCCTGGACTGAGTCTACCAGGTTGATCGAAGTCCTCGGGGGAGGATTTGCCCTGGAGGAGGTGGGAATGGGGGGTGAGCTGGGGGTAAGGGGAGGGGGTGGGAGGGGGGAGAATAGGGGAACCCATGGCTGATATGTAGAACTGAATGGTATTGTAAAATAAAATAAATTAAATTAAAAAAAAAAATTTAGGAGGTCCACCAAAAAAAAAAAAAAAAAGCTCTAAGTGCACATCCTTCCACAAAGGGTGTGTGCGTGCATGATGCAGGGGTCAGTGCATCTGCGTCTGCACGTGTGTGGAGGCCAGAGGATCCCCTGGGCGTCAGCCTTTGCCCGCCACCTTGTTTGAGGCAGGGTCTCTGCTTTGCTCTTCACTGCTGCGCACTCCAGGGCGAGCTGGCCCAGGAGGTTCCAGGGATTCTGTCTCTCCCCGCATCTCACTAGAGCTCTGGGACTGCAGACAGATGCTACCACATCCAGCTTTTCTGTGGCTCTTGGGATCTGAACTTGGGTCCTCACAATTGCATACCAAGTGCATTTCTCATTAAGTCAATTCTCATCCCACTTTTTACCTTGTGAATGATTACCAAGTCCACGAGATTTAAATGAAAGGAGAAGTGAACCCCCAACTTCAGTATCTGACAATGCCATCCTCAGGGGAGACCCCAGCAGAGGTTAGGCTGGACCCCGTCACTGATATCGGTGGGACCTGAATGGGCTCTAGGGTCTGTTTCTCTAGCTGAGGACATCCACACCCTGCAGGGCCTCCTACTTTGGGAATACTCTTCTCCCATGGGTGGGGGGTGGTCTTCATCCCAGTCCACAGAATCCTCATCCGTCAGCACAACAATGTGGCACTCTCGCTCCCCTTTCTTGGCACAGCCCACCATGATGGGCAGAATCAGTTCCTCGAGGTAGTGATCAAACTGCTTGTGGGCACCATCATTAGACAGTTCGTGAAGTAAAGCACCTGGGGAGAGAAAGGCGGAAGAATCCGTTTCCTGTCCACACACATGCTGCTGAGGGGAGGGAGACCAAGCCTGCCGCCATCACAGAGGACAGAGAGGCATTACAAGGTGATAAGCAGCTTTATTCTTACACTCTTTGGCTTTACCATGACCTTTGCTCACAGACACTCAGCACTCCTGCTTGTCAGAGCTGACGCCATGGTCCCACCCGAGAGGGAAGCAGCATCCCAGTGACTAGTTGGCCAAATTAGATTCCTTTGATTTCCGGCCTCCACTTCCCGAACAGTGGAATCACAGGCACGTCTCACCATGCCTGGTTTACGTGGTGCTGAGAATGGAGCCCTGGTCTCATAATGCTAGGGGAGCATTCCATCAAGTGAGCGCGACATCTCCAGCCTGCTCTTTTGAGACAGAGTCACTCTGTAGCCTGTGTTGGCCCTGACCTTATGGTCATCGTCTTGCCTCAGGCTTCTGAGTGCTGGAATGATGGCTGTGAGCCACACCCCCCAGCGGCTTCCTTTCCTCTTCTCCACTTCCCACAATCCCTTCATGCAGGAGAAGCAGGGGATAGACAGTTAGAGGATGTCTACCTCTGTGGTGGTCCTCAACCTCCACCCCACACTCCTTCCCTTCCCAGCACGGTCAAAGTACACAGGCTGAGTGGCCGACAGCGGCTCCATACTCACTCAGGTCTTGACAGCGGACAGTGTTGAAGTCAAAGTTAATGCAGAGGTAGTCGCACGTGTCCCTCAGGTCTGGGATAGAGATGCCGTCGGGACAGTTGATGATGCCAGTTTTGTAATAGTCCTGTGAACAGATCGCGAAGGAGAAATGTAGGAAAGAAATGCATGGAGCTGATTCCTCTAACCCGAGGCGCTCCTGACTCCTGAGGTGGAGGGGCCTTGGAGTCAGCTGCTCGGTGCATTAGACAACAAAGTGGCTCCCGTCTACCATGTTTAACCAGAGCTTGACGGAGCTCACGTAAGGAAGAATTGAGAAGTTACAGGCAGGAAAAATAAAGAAGGAACCGCACCAGCCGGACACCCGCGACCCGAGAGTCAGTCCTACAGCCGTGGAGCACCCGAGGGTGCAGCATGTAGGCACGCCTGCCAGGGCGGTGGGCAGGAAACTACGTACCAGCACTGTGCGGAACACGGTGGCACTGATGCCCTCTGCAATCTCATACTCGCCCTTCTCATTGGGCCTTGTGAAGTTGTACTCTCTTCCCGGTCCAAACATTCTGAAAGACAGCAGCAACAGCATCACCTTCTCCAGCAGCACCCGCAGAGGCCGCTTCCCCCACCCCTCCCCGAACATTACCGACTCTCCTGCAGCATAATTAACAGCCCAGCCCTGGCACCTGATGCCCCTCAGGTGAACGCATGCCTCAGGGAACTCCTCAGACAAAAGAAGGGAAGGAAGGAAGCATCGGTCCGTGGCAGCAGGCACAGTCCAGTGGCAACTGCAGGGGCCTCTGCGGTGTGCAGCGGTGCCCTGCATGCCCTCCCTACTGCCCAGGAACTGCCTGTGTAAACCCGCTCTGCCGGCTGCCTGGGCCTCTCCCTCCTCCTTCCCCATTCATCTGCGAGGTGATCTGCAGAGGAAGGAGCAGCTTCCCTCCTGGCTCGTCTTCACTTCTGGAATGACCCACTCCAACAGGCGGCTCCAGCCGTGGATTTCAGACAGCTGTGAGGCTCTCCTGTACCTTGACGTGTTTCCGTGAGGAGGCCTGCTCCCACTATGAACTCAGGATTCAGGTTTGATTCCCAGCACCCACACAGCAGCTCACAACCATCTGTACCTCTGTCCCAGGGACCGACACCTCTCCTGGCCCTTGCAGGCACTGAATATCCCAGCACAAACACACCAGCAGGCAAAACCCCCACGTGTTAAGAGATAATAAACTGGCAATAGCCAGGGCTTTAGCTCAGGAAAGTGCTCATCTCCCATGCCAGACAGCCTAGGTTCCTAGTTCAATCTCCAGTACTGCTAGCCCCCACCCTACCCCGAAAAGAAAAACCAGACCCCAGCTGGAAATGGGTGACAGGCCACTGTTTTTCTAGAATGGCATCCCTTTCTTGTGCCATGTGATCATTTCTAATACTGTTTCTTGCAGAAGGAAAACAACATGGCTTTGAATCAGCATCTCTGACTGTGCACCTGAGTGTGAGGCAGTGTGGGGGGGGCGCGACCTGCAGCAGCTCTTCCGGCTCCTGAGTGGATTCTCCTCATCTGGCTGTACAAATGCAACCCTCCCAGCATCAAGGCTCCCATCCACTCTCCTCGCCTTCCCCACAGAAGCGTGAAGGGAAGAAGGCCGCCACGGACTGAGTTCGGTGCAGCTTCGCATCCACTGCAAGGCCACCCCCTTCTGCTCACAGAAAAAAGAGCGCACAAAGAAAACTCTCATTACCTTCCCAGCATGGTGTCCGGATGAGCAGTGAAAATCTGAGGATTCACCACAAAACGTGTGCCATCTACAAGAAGAGTCACCTTCTCTGGGGCCTGGGGGTGGGAGCCACCTCCAAAGCCTAGGCCGCTGTTTCCAAATCTCTCTGACACGGTGAAGGGCTCGTGGCTCCGCTTGCTTCCACTCTGGAAGCAGGAGCCCTTGCTGTCTTCAGGGAGTGGCATTATGTGAGGACACTGGAGGCTTGCTGGCTGAGGGGCATAGTCAAATGCAAAGTCTGAAAGACCAGATAAACAACCAAGTAACTGAGGAGCAAACGTCTAGAGAAAACTGAAGCCATGTCTGTACTAAAACAATAAACAAAACCCGAAAGCCACAGGTGTTCACAGCTAACGTGCTAGCCTAGGGAAAATTAAAAACAAAACTAGACACTCTAAAGTCAGACCCAGGCAGATCTCTGAGTTCAAGGCCAGCCTGGTCTACAGAGTGAGTTCCAGGACAGCCAGGGCTACAGAGAAACCCTCTCTTGAAAAACCAAAACCAAAACCAAAACCAAAACTAACCAACCCCTCACGAAACTGGAGCCTCACACTGGATCGGGGAAACTCCTTCCCGTGTGATATGGGGCTGGCAGGGATTAAAGGCTGAAGCGCCCACACTCTGAAGTGATTGCAATTCTAGAGTCAGCAAAGTGTGGTGAGTGTGAGACCCCACCAAAGAGCAGGGCTCGCGTGTGTGGTGGCCTGGCAGTGTCCTGCCGGTCCCCAAAGCTGGTGTCCAGAGCAATCAATTCCCACTTCTGCTGTGGAGGATTACTTTAACGAGGCAAAGATGTGTTTCAACTGTTTGGGCTGCATTGGTTCAACTATGTAAAGATGTGTTGGTGTTTCGCCTGGCCTGCCTAAGGCACCTGATTGGTCTGATCAAAAGCTGAAGAGCCAGTAGTTAGGCAGGAGAGGGACAGGCAGGGCTGGTAGCAGAGAGCAGAGAAGAGAGAAGAGAACCAGGGAAAAACAGAAGGACATGCCCAGGGCCAGAAGGCCGGCAGCTGCTGGCAGCCAGATCTGAGAAGCAGTGAAGGATTCACAGAGGGAAAGGTTTACACACAGATAAACACATTCAAGTTCGAGCTAAAACAAGGCCTCGAGCATTCCTAACTAACATTAAGTCTCGGCGTCTTGACTAGGAAGCTCGTTGGTGGCCCCCAAGGCCTGGTGCGTATTTCCATGTCATTTCCACATCTAAGTAACACTTCCATCCCCTTTTTATGTTTGTGGACTGTGAGTGTGAATGTGTGCAAGGGCCCAAGGAGGCCAGAAGAGGAAGTCAGATCCCCCACTGGAGACACCAGCGAGAGAGCTGGGACCTCAACTCCAGCCTCGGGAAGAGCAGGAGGCTTTCTTAGCTGAGAATTCTCTCTAGCCCCATACTTCACTGTTTCTGAAACAGGATCTCCGTCTGAGCTAGCCTTAAACTCTCTGTGTAGCCGAGGGTAGCCTGATTTCTAGTCTTCCTCCGCACCCGCCGAGTGCCCTCACTCGGTCACACAGGCCTCCTGCCTGCCAGGCTCCATGCTGCCTCTATCTTAGGAACTTACTACTACTGTGGGCTAAAACTCAATGTTCAGTCTTCAAAGCTGCTTTTTGTTTTTGTTTTTTAATTTGCCAGAAAGAATGGAAGTCTTTACCTCAAACCCACTACTCTTCCCAGAAATTCCCGGAACACTCACTCACTTGGTGCTGGAGCCCCGACGGTGCCCACCCACATCAGCTTCTGAGCTCCCAGGCCTGGCTCAGCAGCAAAGTCCCAGTGCAAAAGGCCTTAGGATTTCCTCTTGGGATCTCATTTTTTGTCTTATTACCAAAAGGCTATCTTCTTTAAATATGTATTTAAAAACCCTCCTCCGCTTAGACAGGATCTCGTGTAGCCTTGAACTAAAGCTGTAAGCCGAAGATGACATTGAACTTCTGATCCTTGTCTCCCCTTCCCAGGGCTGGGATGACAGCAGGTGACTTGGCATGAGGTTTCCACGGTACCGAGGACCAGCACATCAAATATCAAGAGCACAGTGACAGAGCAGGACAGGTCATCTCTGTGGGCCCCCTAACGATACATCACTGTTAGACAGACAGGGCATCCACCTCCTCAGTATGTACATTTGCTTTTTATCTTTAATAAATGTAGACTAAAGACTTGCTTTAAAATAAATTTATTTAATATCCCCCCCCAGCTGAGGACCGAACCCAGGGCCTTGTGCTTGCTAGGCAAGCGCTCTACCACTGAGCTAAATCCCCAACCCCTTAAATTTTTTAGGAAGTGCATGTATGGGAAGCCACTGAGGTGCCAGTGAGTAAAGTGCTCGTCACACACACCTGACCACCTCAGTCTCAGTCCCAGAATCCTGTAAGGTGGGAGGAGGGAACTAACTCCATAAAGCTGCCCTCTGATGGCCTGTGCAGGCCACAGCACACATAAAACTTTATTAACAAGGAGCTGTTGCTCACTCAGCCGAGTATTTGCTCAGCAGGCTTAAATCCCTGTGTTTGACCCCAGCCCCACTTCAGCATGGGAACTGGAGGCAGGAGAATCTGAAGTTCAAGGTCAGCGACGTAGAAAGTGAGGCCAGCCTGGGCTACATGAGACCCTGTCTCAAAAAACAAAAGCACAACAGCACCACCCCCAACAAAAAGAGAACCCTAAAATCCTAACAAAAACGGGCTGTAGAGATGACTCCAGTGGTTAAGAGCACTGCCTACTCTTCCAGAGGACCTGGGTTCAATTCCCAGCACCCACGTGGTGGTTCCCAACCACCTGAAATTTCAGTTCTAAGGGACCTCATGCCCTTTTCTGGCCTCCATGGGCACCTGACATGCATCCAAGCAAAAGCACTCATACATACAAAAAATTAAAATATATGTAAAAATTTTTACACATCTATATTCAATAAAGGCTGGTTACCTTTTTAAACTTATAGACTAAAAAATATGATAAAAAGTCCAGCCAGTTAAGAATTAGCCAAGTGAGCCAGGCGGCGGTGGTGGTGCAGGCCTTTAATTCCAGCACTCAGGATGCAGAGACAGGCGGATCTCTGTGTGAGTTCAAGGCCAGCCTGGTCCACATAGCGAGTTCCAGGATAGCCAGGGCTACACAGAAAAAAAAAAACCCTGTCTAGAAAAAAAAACAAACAAAAACAAAAACAAACCAAAACCCTTTCACATCCAAACAAACACACACACACACACACACAAAAAGAAAAAAAAGAAAAAAAAAAACAACCAACAAAACAAATAAACTGAGTTTCAGTTTAAAAGACAAAAAGTTAATTGAGGTACTGAGAGTGAGGTATGACAGCTCATGCCTGTCACTGAAGTCCTCAGGAGGCAGAGGCAAGCAGAGCCTGGTCGGCAGTGAACACAGGCTAGCTAGCCACAGTTAGGACTCCATGTAAGCCTGCCCCAGAGCTCATCAGGAACTGCCCCACCATTCACACTGGTCCAGCCGCCCTTGGAGGAAGGGCGACCATGAACAATTCTCTTCACTCTATTTACAAGCAGAAAACTCAGGGAGTGAGCGTCTCACCACATTACAGCTGACAGAGACCACAGCAAGGTCAAGTGTCTCGTGACTCCAAGCTGTAGCTGTTTGTCTTGCACTCTTCCGCCAGGTGGATGGGCCAGGCTGAATGGAGGTTTTCTATGGAGGTCGGCTGCATACACGGTGAACGTATGTTTGCTAAGGCAATAACTGACTATATGCTCAGCTTAGGAATCTGCCTTCCTCGGGAAGGGGGCAGAAGATGTCTGGGTGTGAGACAGCCCCCCGCCACTGCTGTACCTTCATTCCTGGTAGCTAGGGGGTAAGTGAGAATGTGAGGTCCAGAGGACACCACGCTGATGCTTTCTTTCTCGGAAGTGGCAGCTAAGGTCTCATCTCCTAGGCAGCTGAGCTCTGGCTGCAATAACCTGTCGCCATCACTGCCCTGGTGAACATTCATTCTTAGTCAGAGAGGAAGCCTGGAAGACAAGGAATGTGTATGATTTAGAAATCCAAAAACTGGTTCCCAAGGACTTCCACGGTTGGCAGTGGTTGGTAAAAGATCGGTAACATCAGAGGATCCAGATGGCTTTTACCAACACTACGAATTAGTGCAGTTGTTACAGGGAACACTTTTGGTTCTGTTTTGAGACAAGGTCTCTCTTTCTAGCCCTGGCTGTCCTCGAACCCAGAGATCTGCCTCCTGAGTGCTGAGATTAAAATCCTGTGCCACCATGCCATGCTACGCACTATGATTTCTACTTATTACGTGGGAGGACATAATCTGGTGTCACTCAGGCCACAGATCAAGGGGGGGGGGGTTGTTCAAGAGCTCAGTCTACCTATGGCTTCTGTTTGTGGATGGGGTTTCTGTGTATGTATCCTGAAACTCACCTGGCTTCAAACCCCAAGACCTGCCTGCCTCTGCCTCCCAAGTGCTGGGATTAAAGGCATTTGTCACCACTGCCCAGCTCCGCCAATGTATTTTTAAAAATGGCATATGCATGTCTCCAGCTAGTGAGCATCCAAAAATCACAACCATAAAGCCATACTGAAGTGAGTGGTGGCTAGCACAGATGCTCGGTCGGAACTGCTCAAAGCACTAAGAAGAGGCAAGGTCAAGTGCTGGACCCTAGAGACACCTCTACATCAACCTCCACCCTAAGGAAGAGTGGAGAGAACGTAAGAGCTGGAGCTGAGGGTCACTGTGAGACACACATGTCCTCAGCAGACATGACTGCGGTAACACCTGAACTCACAGCAGCTATGGTTACCTGCATAAGATCAAGCCAGTTACAAATTCCAGCATGGAGCAGGAGGTGGCCCATGCCCCCAGTGGATGATCCCATATGCCCACCATGCACCATGGGTCAGCACTCTAAGCTCAAAGGCATGAAGTTGGGAGCGAGATGTGTTGGGGAGGAGCTGGGGGGAGTTGGAGGGAAAGAATGGGAGGATTATGACCAAGGTACACTGTACACACAGCTGAATGTTTCAAAGACCATATAAAAATAACAGCACAAAAGGAGCCGGACAGATAGGTGCAGTCAGGAATGCATACGACCCCTGCAGAGGACCTGAGTGTGGTCTGCGGCACCCACACTGAGTGGCTCACTTGTTAACTCCAGCTCCGCGGATCCAGTGCCCTCTTCAGAGGCTCCTGCACTTACATGCACATAGCCACACACAAACAACAAGGACACATAAGTTAATAAAACAACCACATTTTGACTTGTGCTGCTTAAGGTCTCCCTTTTACCTTCTTTTTTTTTTCAGATTTATTTATTTATTATTTACTTAACTGCACTGGTGTCTTGTCTGTATATACTTTGTGTGAGGGTGTCGTATCCTCTGGAACTGGGGTTACAGACAGGTGTGAGCTGCCATGTGGTTGCTGGGAATTGAACTCAGGACCTCTGGAAGAGCAGCCAGTGCTCTTAACCTCTGAGCCATCTCTCCAGCCCTCCACCTTCTAATTTTTATGCCCACCCTTAAATCAATCACACTGGCTCCATATCACTTCTCCCCATAAGCTCACAATCCCCCCACCTCCCACCCCCGTCCTCTAGACTGATGAGGAAAACTAAAGCAAGCCTGATTCCCACCACTTTCCTCTCCCAGAGAGCAGGCAGACACTCTAGAGACAAGTATTTTATAGGGTCCGTTTTAAGCAGGGTAAGAATCCCAACAGGAATGGTAAGCTCGTCTGGTAAGGAGGAGACAGTAAACATTCTAGGTTTCACAGGCCACACTACTCCAGTGCAAAAGCAGCCACCAGCAATTCACAATTGAGTAAACACGGCTGTGTTCCAGAAAGCTGCTTATAAACATGGACACACGTGAGCTCTGGATAGAGAAGATCTGAATAACGTGATCCACGGATCTGACCTAACTGACCCCAAGACTGCAGAGCACCGTTTTCACGCATTCTTGGACACTTGGTTAGAGCTGAACATAGCCAGGCAACACAGCCTCCTACATTTCAACAGACCGACACTCTGTAGCTGTGCTGGGGCCAGCATGACAGTGACCAGCGACAAAAACAAATGTCTGCAAGTGTTGAAAAATCAAGCAGCATCCTTCAGATAATCTGGGTAAAAGAAAAAAGGAAATCACAATAAGATGCAGGAAATTTTCTCAGAGTGGTGGTGCACTCCTTTAATCCCAGCATTTGGGAGGCAGAGGCAGGTGGATGGATCTCTGAGTTCCAGGTCAGCCTGGTCTACAGAGGGAGCTACAGGACAGCCGGGGCCACACAGAGAAACCCTGTCCTGAAAAACAATAAAAAAAAAAAAAAAAGAGGAACTATTTTCAACTGAATGACAAAATACAGTTAAGAATGCATTCCACTCCTGCAGAGGATGTGGGCGACACAGACACAACACAGACAAGCTTAAGTAAGGATAAGATCGACAGCTTTAACATACACACTGGAAAAAAGCCAAAAAAGCCAAAATCGCCTTCTCAACAAATACCTTCTCAATCTCCCAAAATATATAAGAAAAGCAGTAAGGCTAGACATTAGAGAAAAGAAAACGTGCCGGGGTGCTATCCCACCCCAGCAACCGCAGCAACTGCAGCACTGTGGAGCAGCAGCAGCCTGTGCGTGCTCCAGGCAAGCCTGGGACACAGCGAGAACGAAACCTGGCAGGTGGGATGGGGCCGTGCTGTGGTGGTAAGAGTGGACTTAACATCGGAGGCCTAGAGTGCTTCCTGTGCCAACTGGTAAATGACTAAATCATGGGGCACACGCAGCAGGTGAAGGCACTTCCCAGCTAACAGCTGAGTTTGACCCCAGAACCAGGGAGGAAGGAAAGACTGACCCTGCAAGTTGTCTCTGACCACATGCAGACTACGGCACAGGCATGCACACGTCCCACACAGTAATGTAATAAACAACTTCACTAAGAACAAGATAGTGAGGGGCTGGAGAGATGGCTCAGAGGTTAAGAGCACCGACTGCTCTTCCAGAGGTCCTGAGTTCAATCCCCAGTAACCACATGGTGGCTCACAGCCATCTGTAATGAGATCTGGTGCCCTCTTCTGGTCTGCAGGCCCAACACTATACATAATAAATAAATCTTTAAAAAAAAAATTTTTAAAAAAAGAACAAGATAGTGAAAGCAGAAGTTAGCTTTTAAAAGAAGATGAACATCTATAAGCTCTCTGAAACTCAAGAAAAACAGTGGCAATGGTTACACAATCTGTGATTACTTAGTAGCAAACACAAAACTGTACTCCTTAAGGATGAGGGACGACATGGAAATTACCTCGGCGAAAAATTTCCTAAAGGCTCATCAGAAAAGCGCTAGTCTTTCAAGCATGAGGGCTTGAGTTTGA
Source organism: Peromyscus maniculatus bairdii (assembly GCF_049852395.1). Lineage (NCBI taxonomy): Eukaryota > Metazoa > Chordata > Mammalia > Rodentia > Cricetidae > Peromyscus > Peromyscus maniculatus. Next base: position 7,097,022 of record NC_134872.1, on the reverse strand, counting down.
TTCCCAGACCCCACGCTAAGAAAGCGGGCACATGCTGGGCAGTGATGCTGCACTCCCTTCATCCCCGTACTAGGCAGAGGCAGGCAGATCTCTGAGTTCAAGGCCAGCCTGGTCTACATAATGAGTTCTGGGACAGCCATCAACCTTGTCTCCAAAAACAAAAACAAAAGAAGAAAGAGGGGGGGCCCTGTCAGCGTGTGCCTGTAACCCCAGTGCGGTGGCAAGGCAGGCAGACCACGGGGCTCAATGGACAGCCATTCTACACATGCAGATGTACACACAGGACAACACAGAACGGAACAAGGGGTCACTTGGTCAACACCCAAGGCTGTCATGTGGCCTCCCCATGCATGTGTACACATGAACACACACCTGTGCCTGCACATACACAGACACAGATAAAAATGAAAGTACATAATAAAATTACATGTCTGAAATTGGTAAATTCTAAAACTCTGAAATCTGAAATGCTTCAAAATCCCCAAATTTTCATTTTAGATATGAGGCCAAAGTGAAAATCCCACACTATAAAATTTTGTTTCACACACACACAGAAGTATTAAAAATATCACATACAGTACCTTCAGACCATGTGTCTATAAACACAAATGAATTTCATGACTTAAGTCCTACCCCCAATGTGCAAATACTTCCAAATCCAAAGACCTCTGAACTCTACTGCACGGCATGTTGAGTGTGTTGTGTGTGCACAGGTGTACACGTCCACGTGTGTTTGTGGGGCCAGAGGTTGGCATCTGGTGTCACCTTACACTGGAGACTGCCTCTCACTAACGGAGCTCACCGACTGACTGGCCTGGCTGGTTAATGTGCCCCGGTCTTGCCGTCTCCACCTCTCGGTGCTGGACTACAGGCTGGCACATGGTGCCAGGGGTCGAACTCAGGTCCTCAGGCTTGTACAGCAGGCACAGTACTGAGCCTGTGTCGGGAACGTGAATATGACTAGTATCACAAAGCCTGAAGATGAGTGGTTATGGCAAAAATTAAGTTTTTGGGAGAGATAGCTCAGCGGTTAAGAGCACTGTTCTTCCAGAGGTCCTGAGTTCAATTCCTAGCAACCGCATGGTGGCTCACAACCATCTGTAATGAGATCCGGTGCCCTCTTCTGGCCTGTAGGCAGACATACAGGCAGAACACTGTATACCCAATAAATAAATAAATAAATAAATAAGTAAATCTTTAAAAAAAAAATTTAAGTTTTTAGATGAACCTACAATTCAAAATAAGAACAAAAAATAGTCTTATAAGTCCTAGGGACTTTATTGTTGTTGTTGTTGTTGTTGTTTTGAGACAGGGTTTCTCTGTGTGACCCTGCCTCTGCCTCCCAAGTGCTTAGGATTAAAGGTACCATGCTCGGCTTGGGTCCTAGTAACTTAATCACGACTATCACAAAGAAAATCCCAACGAATGTATGATTGGCAGAATTCTCCATCCTTTTTTTTTGTTTTTTAGTTTCTCTGTGTAACTGCTGTGGCTGTCCTGAATCTCGCTCTATAGACCAGGCTGGCCTCGAACTCACAGAGATGCACCTGTCTCTGCCTCCCAAGAGCTGGGATTAAAGGCGTGCACCACCACCAGTCTCCAGTCTCCATCCTTTTTTTAAAGCTAGTGTGAGCTACCTAAGAGTATCTCAGATAACAAAAAGGGCTGAAGATCGTTGTCTCGGTGGCCAAGAGGCTCTTGCAGACCTGGGTTCCGTTCCCAGCACCCACATGGCAGCTCCAGTCCTAAAGGATCTGACAACCTAATCTCAAGGCCATAGCATGCGTGTGGTCAAGGCCTTTAACGCCACACCTGGTAGACATACATGCCGGCAAAACATCAACACCTCCCCCCAAACCCCAACCTAGGACCTAATAAACCTGGTCAGGACAAGAGTTGCTCAAGGCCGATGCAAACGTCTGGACACTGCACATACATGTAACTGCTAAAAACCAGTCTTCATGGACTCTTTTCTCAAGTCAATCTTTTAAAGAGTGAGCTTATAACCACTCTTGGGTTTTGTAAGACAGCCCTCTTGCTCACTTATCCGTTTCCTCCTTACACCAAGCTCCTGACCGAGACTTAGTCTAGTACTTTCCTTCTTCATGATTTATGTTTAGAACACATTTTCCGCCAATGTTCCAGATAGCACTGGCTTTGTGGTCACAGGAAAGTTTCTCACGCGCGCGCCAAGTAGGCACTCTACCTCTGAGCTGCATCCCTAGCCTATCTCGGATTCTTCACCTGAAAGACGAGATGCCTGTACTAGGTAAATTTATAATAGGGTCCCTCACTCCTTTAAGTTTCATATTTCAATGACTGAGTTTCCCATCCAACAGTTCCCTTCAATTTCTCACTCCAATTAGCTGTGGAAGCTTGGGGAGGTCAGATGTGGGGCAGGTGGAAGGCACAAAAAACAAAAAACAAAACAGAACAAAAAATCAAGAACCTCAAGACTACAGAAAGAAAGGCACAACATTTTGTAAATCATCAACAAACCATCAATAAGGGAAGCCAGACATCTAAAGACACCAAAGCCAAGAAAACTGTCAAAAACTGATGGGTAAGTCTAAGGTCACCTGTGGAGTCTATTTGAAGAGACTGAAGAAGAAAACACCTTCGGCGCATGTGGAGGTCATCCGACCCTCATTTCTGCTAGAGAGCAAGGGATTTCTGGGCCATATTTGGGATACTGCTTATAAAATGACTTCAGTGCGCTGCATAAGATAGGCATGACTCAGATATTCGGTTAGTGACGATGCCCAGAACGAAAAGCCCAGATAAATACTGATGCTGGTACATCCCAGGGAACCCGAGACCTCCAGGCTATGGGAATTTTAGGGCACTGGCTGACACTTTGGGGAGGAAGACAGCGAGCTGGGGAGGGAGGTTTCACCTAATGGCCCAGCTTGAGCTCTGACGCTCCTAGCAGCAGGCTCCGGAGAGAAATGGGGTAAGTCAGCCAGACACAAGCGATCTTTCTTCTACCAAGGCAATAACAGGATATGTATGAAAGCCATTTCCTACCCTGATGTCAGGGTTCCAGAAAACACTATCCTTGCTCACACTGCCTTCCGGAGTCGGGACTTCTTGATTCCTGTCTGGTTATGAACGGAGAGGAATAAGTCAACAAAAAGAGAAAGGCATTGGACAGTTTTTTTTTTACTATTCTCAAGCCAAGCTAATTAGGGTTTCCCAAGGTCTGGTCCCCGGCTGACTGCGGCCCGAGTGACGGGGTGGGTGCCTGCTCACACTGCCCACTCGGGGGACCACCCCAGCCCAAATGTCTACAATCGATTTCTGGGAGCCGTGCTAGGGTCCCCCAACCTATTAAAGAGGCAGGCACGTTTGAGAACTGCTGGTTAGGACTTTGTTTTTGTTCTCTAGGAGTGGGGTTGACATTCTAATTCAAGATTCACAGCTAATATTATTCCAACACTTGGGGAGACCACTGGAAAAATAAAAACATGTATCAAACTTCCAAGTAAATAATGGCTTATCAGCAAACGGACACCGTAGAAAAGGGTGCTTTTTAGAAACGCATCTTCGTTAAGAGTGCCTTGTTCGTTGGCTGAATTCTCATCTGAAAGTTCAAAAATTTCACTTCAAAACAGGAAATCGGCCCGGGCGAGGAATGCTCAGGAGAACGACAAATCCCCACGGAGGGGAGCTCTTCGGACGGCGCCAGCCCGAGACGCGGTCAGCTAGAAAGTTCTCCTTTGCAGGGGAACGGCCGGTTCTGCCCCAGCCCCGGGAGGACGACGGAGGGGCGGCAGGCCCGGACGGAGGATTCCAGAGTCTCGTAGGGAGCGCGGCCAACCTTCCCCGATCGCCCGCCCGCCCGGGTTCTTTCTCCCAGGCCGGGGAGGAGCCCGCGCAGGGCCCCGAGGCCGCCGCTCCGCGCCCGCCGCCATCATCAGCCCGCGCCGCCCGCCCATCGAGCCCGGCCCGCCACTCACCGGCCGCCGCCGCCGCCGAGCTCTCGGCCCCGGAGCCCCCGAAGCCGCCGGAAAGCGAGCGAGCGAGCGAACCGCCGCCGCCGCCGCCGCCGGGACCCGCTGAGCTCCGGCCACCGCGCGTCCCCGCCCCCCGCCCCGGCCACGCGGCTGAGTCACCCGGCCCTTCAAGATAAGAGTCCCCCCTTCGCGCGGGGCACGCCGGGAAGGCCGCGGGGACGCCCCGCCCCCTACCCCGCCCCCGCCGCCGCCGCCGCGTCCAAGGCTGTAAGCCCCGGCCTCGCCTGCTGCGTCTGCCCGGTGCCCCGGCCCTCTGCCCCGGCCGCCCCGGAGTGCGCGCCAGCGACGCCGGCGTGCCTTTATTGAAGGGCTAAGGCGGAAAAGCGAGACGCCCCAGGCGGTGAGAGAAGCTGGGCTGCCCCCCCACCCCACCCCGGACGGACGGCTGATGCTCATTTCAGGGAGATGATGAGCCTCTTCTCCCCGAACGTCGGTGGGGCGGATGGAGATGACTTGCAGACCGAGGGAAGGAAAACAACGGAGAGAACAAAACAAAAGATGCATGAGAAGGAAGACCAATTTTTTTGCTCAACCCTTGGGTGTTGCCCTAGCAAGCCAAGTTCTGTAGGTCTCAGGGTACCCGGGAGCGAAGTATTAGAAAGTTGGTTATGTGTCAAACTCGTCAGCCCTGGGGAAAACCTGAAAGTGGCCTCGTCTCTCACTGTCACGGGATCTGGTGGCGTTTGTACTTCAGAAAGTTATCAGACCGGCTGATTACGCAATCACAAGGATTGCACAAAGTTCATTTAAAAAAAAAATAGGGGTTGGGGATTTAGCTCAGTGGTAGAGCGCTTGCCTAAGCGCAAGGCCCTGGGTTCGGCCCTCAGCTGGGGGTGGGGGTGGGGAGGGGGAGCCAAAAGAAGGACAACAAAATACCCCCCAGTTGTACACGCAGCCACTCTGATGGAGGCAATGCCTCAACTGAGGGACCTCTTCCAAGGTGACTCTGGTTTGTGTCCAGTTGACAAAAAACAACCAGCACAGCTATAGAAGAAGTCTGAGGCCAGCTTGGGCTACTTGAGACCCTAGCTCACACAACAGAAGACGTAATGACAGATTCATGACCCCAAAAAATGAGCTTCAAATGAGCTGAAAAACTCCCACCTCAGCATTCTGATAAAAACACCTGCTGGGCGGTGGTGGCCCACGTCTTTAATCCCAGCACTCGGGAGGCAGAGGCAGGTGGATCTCTGAGTTCCAGGCCAGCCTGGTCTACAGAGCAAGTTCCAGGACAGCCAGGGCTACACAGAGAGACCCGGTCTCCAAAACACAAACAACAAACAAAAAAGCCACCTGCCTACCAAGAAATCTGCCATAGTAATGTGAACATCCGTCGGTGTCACTGGGCCGGGGGAACTACAGGAACAACCCACAGATAAAACTTTCCTCCCAAAGTTCCCTCTTCTCCCCCTGAGCCCCAGGGCAGTCTCCACATGGAGAGACTGCTGCCTTCCTTGTTCAAGGACAGTTGGCTTCATCTTTCTCTTATTTCCGGATCAGTCCTGAGCTAACACTTAATACCTGTTACCTAGAGAGGACATTCGATAACATACATTTTAATTAATAGTTAAGATCAAAAGGGTTCCTTCTTTATTAAATATTAAATTCAGCATATTGGACATGGCACTGATAGACATCAAATTATAAGTGGCATGTTAGAAACGTATATGTTGGTTTTTATAACTTTTTAATTTAGTGTATCCCCAAATATCAAGCCTCTGAGCTATATTTATCACCCGAAACTGTAACTCACAGAAAGCCAAATTGGCAGGGCTGGAACTTTCATTGTTCATAATGGCTGATTCCAAAGGTAATATAGGTTCATTCAACTAATGAGTTTATTACATTTCCTAAATACATTGCATCTGCTGTCAGTAAATCCTATAGAACCTTCTTCATGATGTTTTACAACCCTTAAAACTTCTAAACAGCCGGGCAGTGGTGACGCCTGCCTTTAATCCCAGCACTTGGGAGGCAGAGGCGGGCGGATCTTTGTGAGTTCGAGGCCAGCCTGGTCTACAGAGTGAGCTCCAGGACAGGAACCAAAAACTACACAGAAACCCTGTCTTGAAAAAAAACAACAAAACAAACAAACAAAGAGTCCTAAACAACCAAGGGAGGGAAGTTTTATCATCCAGATTTTCATAAGAAAAATAAGACATCATCAACAAGTAGTGTTCAAGGTTATTAACTGCGGAGTGTTTATAGGATGATAACCCAGGTCAGCGGACCCCACTCACTCCTCCATCGCCACACGAGGAGACAGTTCCACCTCGTTGCTTCCTGTCCCCAGGAAGCACTCCTCCACACTCCTGAAGATACTTTACTTTTCTTGTTATTTATGTATGTATGTAGAGGCAGAGTCTCACGCTATAACCCAGGCTAGCCTGGAACTCACTCTGTAGCTCGGGCTGGACTCATACTTGTGGCAATCCTCCTGCCTCAAACCTCTCTGCCTACTAAAATTACAGATATTTACCACCATCCTCAGCTGGGAAGAGCTGTCTGCGCCAGCATGAGGACCTGAGGGTGGATCTGGAAAAAGCCAGGTCCAGCATACAGCGGCAGCCTGTACTTGTATCCCAGCTCCAGAGACGGAAAGAAGATCCCTGGGGTTTGTGGGCCAGACCGTCTAGTAGGTTACTTAAAGAGAAAAATGAATGCATTAAGAAAAAACAAGCTGGGGTGCGGCCGGAAAGGGGCCGCCCCCTTGCACTTCACGTTAACTTCACATGGAACCTGGCTGTGGAACCTGGTACTAAACCATTTGTAGACGACCTGCTTCTGGGTCTCACACCAGAACTGCTCCCTGGCTGCCATCTATTGAAAGCAAAAAACAAGTTAAGGCCAGTGAGATGCCTCAGCTGGCAAAGGCACTTGCTACTGAGCCTGAGACCCAGAGTTCAATCCTCGGAACCCACACGATGGAAGGAGAGACTCAGGGCTGGAGAACCCTGCCTTCTGCACAATGGAGAGCTGTCCTTGGCCTCCACACAATAAACACACTCACACGCAATAAACAAAGTAAATAATAAAGAAATGTAGGAGCTGGAGAGATGGCTCAGAGGTTAAGAGCACTGATTGCTCTTCCAGAGGTCCTGAGTTCAATTCCCAGCAACCACATGGTGGCTCACAGCTGTCTGTAATGAGATCTGGTGCCCTCTTCTGGTGTGCAGGCAGAATACTGTATACATAATAAATAAAGTTAAAAAAAAAAAAAAAGAAATGTAACTTCTTCCCCCATTTTTATTTATTTATTTATTTGTTTGTCTGTTTGTTTGTTTGTTTATTTTTCTATTGTCAGCCTGAAACAGTATAAATTCTTATCCTAATAGTAAAATGTTTCACTGAAGCTTGCCCAGTAATTGAGTAAAAAAAACTAAAACTTATTATAAGCCACAGTCATCCTAGGGTCCCCCTGCTAGGTAGCCTCCCTGGTTCTGTGGGTTGCAGTCTGATTGTCTTTTGCTTTATATCTCGAATCCACTTACGAGTGAGTACATACCATGTTTGTCCTTCTGGGTTTGGGTTACCTCACTCAGGATGATATTTTCTAGTTCCATCCATTTGCCTGCAAATTTCATGCTGTCATTGTTTTTCTCTACTGAGTAGTACTCCATTGTGTATATGTACTACATTTTCTTAATCCATTCTTCAGTTGATGGGCATCTAGGTTGTTTCCAGGTTCTGGCTATTACAAATAATGCTGTTATGAACATAGTTGAGCATGTATCTTTGTAGTATGATTGAGCATTCCTTGGGTATACGCCCAAGAGTGGTATGGCTGGGTCTTGAGGTAGATCGATTCCCAATTTTCTGAGAAGCCACCATACTGATTTCCACAGTGGTTGTACAAGTTTACATTCCCACCAACAGTGGAGGAGTGTTCCCTTTGCTCCACATCCTCTCCAACATTAACTGTCATTGGTGTTTTTGATCATAGCCATTTGACAGGTATAAGGTAGTATCTCAGAGTCGTTTTGATTTGCATTTCTCTGATGATTAAGGATGTTGAGCATTTCTTTAAAAGTCTTTCCGCCATTTGTGATTCTTCTTTTGAGAATTCTGTTTAGTTCTTTAGCCCATTTTTTAATTGGATTGTTCAGCATTTTGATGTCTAGTTTCTTGAGTTCTTTATATACTTTGGAGATCAATCCTCTGTCAGATGTGGGGTTGGTGAAGTTCTTTTCCCATTCTGTAGGCTGTCTTTTTGTCTTATTGGCCATGTCTTTTGCCCTGCAAAAGCTTCTCAGTTTCAAGAGGTCCCATTTATTAATTGTTGTGCTCAGTGTCTGTGCTGCTGGTGTTTTATTTAGGAAGTGATCTCTGGTGCCAGTGCGTTCAAGAGTACTTCCTACTAAGAAATGTCACTTTAAAAATTGAAAGAAAAATACTTCATTCAAAAGATACTACATAATGCCGTACAAATTTTAAAAACTTAATACTTGCCGGGTGGTGGCGGCGTAAGGTTGTAATCCCAGCACTTGGGAGGCAGAGGCAGAAGGATCTTTGAGTTCAAGGCCAGCCTGGTCTACAGAGCAAGTTCCAAGACAGCCACAGCAGGTGCAAAGAGAAACCTTGTCTGGAGAAACTTTAAAAAAAAAAAAAAAAGTGTAAAAAAACCTTAGGGCTGGAGAGATGGCTCAGTGGTTAAGAGCACTGGTTGCTCTTCCAGAGGTCTTAAGTTCAATCCCCAGCAACCACATGGTGGCTCACAACCATCTATAATGAGATCTGGTGCCCTCTTCTGGCCTGCAGGCACACATGCAGGCAGAACACTGATACATAATAAATAATAAATCTTAAAAAAAAAAAAAAAGAAAACAAAGAAAGTGCTTTAAAAAAAACTTAATACTTTATTCATTATTACCACATGCGGGTGTATTGTGTATGATGGGGGACGATACGCGTCACGGCTTGGCTGTGGTGTCAGGTGACAACTTGGAGTATTTGGTTCTTTCCTTCCTCCGCGGGCTGCAAGGATCAACTCACATCATCGGGCTTGCTCAGGGAGCGCTTTTACCCACTGAACCATCCCACTGGCCCTGGCTGCGAACTTTGATATTTTATTTGGATATTCTGTCCTTTTAGAAGAGTGCATGGACACTTACGTTTACTTTGCGTATTAGGTGACAGGGAGGATGGAATGGCCAGGTATAGTCAGATTGGTGTCACCTGTAGTCCCGGCATGCAACAGGCTAAGGCAGGAATGATCACCAGGCCAGGGCCAGCCTGGCCTACATAGCGAAATTCTGTCTGAAAAGGTAAAGCCAGATGTGGTAGCATATAACTTTAATCCCATCACTCAGGGATCAGAGGCAGGCAGATCTCTATGAATTCAAGGCCAGCGTGGTCTATATGGCAAGTTCATGGCTACACAGTGAGACCCTGTCCCCCCTCAAAAAAAAATGGTGCTGGAGAGATGGTTCAGTAGTCATGAGCACTGGCTGCTCTTGCAGAAGACCCAGGTTCAAGTCCCAGCATCACATGGCTGCTCACTTGTTGCTCTAGTTCCAGGGGGTCTGGTGGCTATTCTGACCCTCATGGGATCCTGAATAGACACAGGCCAAACACACATGTAAAATTAAACAAATGAATATAAACATATAAATAAAAGATGAGTCACCAGTGATGAACAGTAGCCCAGAGCGCAATCTATAAACACTGCAAGTTATACCTCAGAAGAGGGCAGGCGCTCATCTCAGGGTGTTGACTGTTGGAAACCCACAGAGTGCTCAGTTGGAGCATCCAGAAGCAAGGTCAACTCTGCAAGCCGAAGTCCTTCGGGGCGTTGAAAGGGGAACCAGGACGTGTGGAATGGGTTACCCCAGGCTTCAGTGTCGGCTGTAAGATGGTAAGTGTTTATCTCGCCTTACTCTGGTTACTAGTTCACAAACACACTTGTGTCCCAGGCCACGAGCCAGCCATGATGGCTCATGTTTGTGAATAAACAGTTTTTATTCTCAAACCCAAAATTGGATACTGGGAAGGTTTTTGTTTATATAAGGGCTTCTTTTTAAATGTATCCCAGTCAATTGTATTTTTATATGATTTTTAAAAGATTGATTTATTTAAAATTTATTTTGACTTTTAAAAGATTTATTTAATTTATTTTATTTTATGTGTATGGGTGTTTTGCCTACTACCTGCAGTGCCTGTAGAGGCCAGAAGAGGGCGTTGGATCCCCTGGAGCTGGCGTTACAGACAGTTGTGAATCAAGTGGATACTGTGCATTGGACTCAGGTCCTCTGGAAGAGCAGCACGTGCTCTTAACTGCTGAGCCATCTCTCCAGCTCCTGCCTTACATGAGTTTTAAACAGACTTCATTTGAAAAGAAAAGCGAATTTGCAAGCCTTAAGCTAGGATTTGTCATTTGTCAAACTAGGATTAGAAGCAGTGAACTTCAGGCTCTCTGTGATTTCGAAACTGCTGTAGGAAGCCGTAAAATTCTTGGTTGGTTACAGACTGAGCTTGAGGTCACCACGGGATACACAAGACCCTGACCCTAAATAAATAAGTCTCAGGACTGGAACAACAAAATGACCATCAGACAGTCGTGGAGTCTTGAGCAGTCTCAAATGGAAGCTAGAAGTGAGCCCAAGGAGGCTGCAGCTCAGTCTTGGCAATGTGCCCCTCTGCAGTTAAGCATCCTTGAGGCTGTAGGTCAGCTGCTCCACTCTGTCAAAAACTCAGGTGCTAAGACATTTCCCCCACATCTGCACTACAGGAAGGATCTGCATCCTAAGAGACCTCGGCTTCCCTGTGGTCCATTTTCATTGTGGCTTTAAAGCCCTCCCCTTGCCGCTCTAGAGGATCATGGAAAAAATACACAAAAGGAGATCTGGTCTACCATGATACAGAAGAGACGTTTACTAAATGTTAGATATTTCAAAAGCTAGGCATGTAGGCCCATACCATAACAGCAGTACCAAGGGGTTCGATGCCTCTGGCTTCCTCAAGCACCCATACTTACCCTCACACACACAGTTAAAAATAATATAAATCTTAATGCTTTTGAAGTTGAGAATATAGGCATAAAAGGACTAGAGGGGCTGAGGATGCGCTCAGTTGGTAGCGAGTCAGCTGACACTTTTTTTCTCCAGATGTTTCCCCACTGGTGCAGGAAGCTGGATCAAGTCAAACTACAGGCTTATTGAAAACAAAGCAACTCCCCGGTGGGTTCACTGGACTCAGAAAACAGGCCAGAGAAGTCATGCCCTGGAGCTAAGGCAGGGAGGTTTTATAGATCTTGGGGGAGGGGTGATGACATGCCAGCCAGGAGCTGGGACTGTCTCCAACTATGGCCAAAGGCTAAGCCCAGGGCAGGCACTTGGGTGGGCTGGTCATGTCAGGAAGGTGGGTTGCACTGGCTGCCAGAAATGAGGAACCAGGCTTTGGGTGCCATTCCTGTTCAGAGACTTTTAGTGCAGGCGGGGCTGGGGGAAGTAGGGCAGATGGGGTTTCCCAGCTTGTGCAGGGGCAAGCTGGACTCACCAATCGAACACTAGCTAGCACACAGGAATCCTGGGTTTTCCCTGGTACTGCATACACTAGGTGTGATGGTCCATGCCTATAATCCCAGCACTTGGGAGGTGGAGGTGGCTACACCTGTAATCCCAGGACTGAGGAGGTAGAGGGCAGGTGAATCAGGAGTTCAAGACCAGATCCTAAAACACAGCAAGTTCAAGACCAGTCTAGGCTACTTGAGACCCTGTCTCAAAAAAAATCCACCACCACCACCAAACGCAATTTTTCCATTGCTAAGCCTGCCTACTTTTTTTTTTTTTTTTTAAACTCAGAAGAGTAACTTTCCCAGGCCAGCCTTTAATCCCAGCATTTGGAAGGTGAAGGCAGGTGGATCTCTGTGAGTTCCAAGCCATCCTGGTCTACAGAGTGAGTTCCAGGACAGCCAGAGCAGCATGGTGAGACCTTGTGGAAGGGGAGCAGGGAGGAGAGGAGGATGGAGAGGAGGATGGAGGGGAGGATGGAGATGAGGATGGAGGAGGGGAGAGGGAGGAGGAGGATGGAGAGGAGGATGGAGAGGAGGATGGAGGAGGGGAGAGGGAGGAGGAGAATGGAGAGGAGGATGGAGAGGAGGATGGAGGGGAGGATGGAGAGGAGGATGGAGAGGAGGATGGAGGAGGGGAGAGCGAGGATGGAGAGGAGGATGGAGGAGGGGAGAGGGAGGAGGAGAATGGAGAGGAGGATGGAGAGGAGGATGGAGGGGAGGATGGAGAGGAGGATGGAGAGGAGGATGGAGGTGGGGAGAGGGAGGATGGAGAGGAGGATGGAGGAGGGGAGAGGGAGGAGGAGGATGGAGGGGAGGATGGAGGGGAGAGGGAGGAGGAGGAGGGTAACTTTTCTCTCCCATTTCCGGCCCTGACACTCCGGGCTACCTGACTGGTTTGGTGAAGAGCTCTGCTCCCTTCCTTTCCACAGCTGCCTCTAGACCTCCATTGCTGACCCTAACTCCAAAGCCACGGTGATTTCCTTCCCCGCGGTTATTAAGAGTCATAGATTGCCTGCCCTGTTATTTTTCTCTCCAACGCTAACAAGACGGTCCTGGAGCCACTTTCTGGAGACCTAAGAACTCGCAAAAGGAAAACCTAAGAATTCCCAACAAGGTGCTCACTCCCACTCAGTTCTGCAGAAAGCCACCCAGGGCCACGGTGTTCTCTGCTGCACACCCACAGCGCTAGAAAGTCCCCGGAGAGAAACAGACACTGCCATTCTAAGGTCTGCCCAGCTGCTCTCAGCCGCCTTGGCCTTGACCAAGCCCTTGTCCCAGCCCTACATCCTGCGGTGTCCCGGTGTTCGGGCGCCACCACTTACCTGCAGGGCCACCCGAAGGAAGCCCCGCTTCATAGACCTGGGTGGCGCACTGATCATGAGCGGTGGAGCTGCGGATGCCCTGGGTGGCTCACAGCCAGCAGGGGCTGATCCTCTGCGATGTCGCCCTACAGACGGCGCCTCCTCCCTGTTTACAAGCATTCCACCTCCAGGGACCGAGATGATACCTCCCTGACCCAGGACCTGTGCACCTGGGCCATTGCCGGCAAGGTGCATTGGCTCACCCTGCCCAAGTGGGAGGGGGCTGGCATTGCCAAGGCGTGCAGGGCCTTCTCGCCGGGAAGTGGCTTTTCAAGAGGAGACGCTGGCTGCAGTGTGCAGATCGCCCCAAAGTGTGACCCCACACCCCAGACCGGGAGCAGAAGTCATCCTGAGGTGCTAGGCCCTGGGTTTCTACCCCTCGGAGATCACTGTGACCTGAGGGATGGGGAGGACCGAACTCAGGACGTGGGAGCTTGTGGAGACCAAGCCTGCCGGGGGTGGAGCCTTCCAGAAGCGGGCAGCTGTGGCGATGCCGTCTGGAGAACAGCAGATATAGACATGTCATTTGAAGCACAGGGTCTGTCTGAGCACCTCAGCCTGAGGTGGAAGCCCACGCTCCGGCTCCCATCCCCGTCCTGGGCATCACTGTTGGCCTGGTTCTCTTGGGAGTTTGAGTGGCTGGAGCTGCGGCTGCTGTCATGATGAGCAAGAGGAACACGGAGTCTCTCACGTGACCTCCCAGGCCCGGCTATATAATCCTGAGGGTTAAAGCTTTGTTACCACGCTGGACTCTCCCTGGAGCCTGCGTGTGTCTGTAAGGACATCCCACCAAGTGGGAAGGAAGACCTACCTTGAATTGGGTGGAACCGTCCATAGAATGGGGGACCCAGGCTGAATTAGGGGGAAAAGCCTGAAGCATTCCAGTATTCCTTTTTCTTTTTTCTTTTCTTTTCTTTTTTTTTTTTTTTTGTGGTTTTTCAAGACAGGGTTTTTCTGTGTAGTTTTGGTGCCTGCCTGGCTCTGCCTCCCGGGCTCCCGGGTGCTGGGATTAAAGGCATGTGCCACCACCACCCTGCTAGTTCTAGCATTCTTATTTTGTTTTGTTTTGTTGTTTTTTATTTTGTTTTGTTTTTATTTTTTTTTCTTTACCCCCTGCATCTGGACCCGAGAGCTTCGAAAGTCCCACCGTGTGCTCTTTCTGCTATGGACTCCACCAGGTCCTCTGTGCCCTCTGAAGTCACAAATCAAAATACATTCCCTTTAAGAAAAAAAGGAGGGGCCGGAGAGATGGCTCAGCTGTTAAGAGCACTGGCTGCTCTTCCAGAGGACCCTGGTTCAATTCCCAGAACCCACATGGAGGTTCACAACTGTCCGTAACTCCAGTTCCAGGAGACCTGACATCCTCACACAGGCATCTATGTAGGCAAAACACCAATGCACATAAAATAAGAATAATTTTTTTTTTTTAAAGGAGCCGAGCAGTGGTGGCGCATCCCTTCAATTCCAGCACTTGGGAGGCAGAGACAGGCAGATCGCTGTGAGTTCGAGGACAGCCTGGTGTACAGAGTGAGTTCCAGGACAGCCAAGGCTACACACACAGAGAGCCCTGTCTCAAAAAACAAAACCAAAGCAAAACAACAACAACAAACCCCACAGAAAACAAACAAAAACCACTTTAAGGGGCTGGAGAGACCGCTCAGCAGTTAAGAACACCGGCTGCTCTCACAGAGGACCCGGGTTTGGATCCTAGCACCTACAGGGCAGCTCACAAAGGTCTGTAATTCCAATCCTAGGGGAGGTCACTGAATGCGTGTGGTGCGCCTCATACACACGTGGGCAAAGCATCCACATGCACAAAATTTAAGAGAAAAGAATAACATCTAAGAGTACCCTCTCCCACTTCCCACCCACGAACAGGACCCCTATGTTTGTGGAAAAGTTATTCATATTAAAACATTACTGTTCGTTTAACACACCAAAATACTGGGAACACTGTCTGAGGATTTTTTTTTTTTTTCCTTCAAGACAGGGTTTCTCTGTGTAGTCCTGACTGTCCTGGATCTTACTCTGTAGACAAGGCTGGCCTCGAACTCATAGAGATCTGCCTGCGGGGATTAAAGGCATGTATCTCACCACCACTGCCCGGCTCAAGGATGTATTTTTCAACAGGAAAACAGCAACAAACCCCATACGATAGCATTGTTTACCAACCTAAAGAACTTCTGAATCCACTGTCAAAGTAACCAATTGTTACCAATCACCAATGGGAAAACACACTCCTCCTGAGAAGTACATGACCCAGCTCGGCGGCGGCCGCCAGTTCAGCTATGCCGAGGAACACAGGTAAGCGGTTAGCCTCAGGCTAAGAGAAATAGTTCACTTAGTGTGTGCTGTTTCTCCTGTTGGGAACATAAACTTGGACATTCAATGTATTGTTTAAAAATTCAGGTGCTAGCCGGGCGGTGGTGGCGCACGCCTTTAATCCCAGCACTCGGGAGGCAGAGCCAGGTGGATCTCTGTGAGTTCGAGGCCAGCCTGGGCTACCAAGTGAGTTCCAGGAAAGGCACAAAGCTACACAGAGAAACCCATCTCGAAAAACCAAAAAAAAAAAAAAAAAAAAAAAAAAACCCTAAAAATTCAGGCGCTGGCGCGGTGGCTCGGTGGGAAAGAACACCTCTGCTCTGGCAGAGGATCTGGGTTTGATCCCCGCACCCACATGGGGGCTCTCAGTTGTCTGTGCTCCAGGCACCCTTTCATCTGACCTCCGAGGGCACTCCCACCCCCCTCCCCACATATATAAAACACAAATTCCTTTTTTTTTTTTTTTTTTTTTTGGTTTTTCGAGACTGGGTTTCTCTGTGTAGTTTTGGTGCCTGTCCTGGAACTCGCTCTGTAGACCAGGCTGGCCTGGAACTCACAAAAATCCACCTGTCTCTGCCTCCCAAGTGCTGGGATTAAAGGTGTGCATAAGATGACAGGCCACATTCATCTCTCCTTAAAACTTCGACTTCAAGGAGACCTGAGAGATGGCTCAGTGGTTAGGACTGGAGATGGTGCCCAGCATCCAACCGGGTGACTCACAACCACCTGTAACTCACACGCATATCTTGCAAAGAAAATAAATTTTTAAAAAAAGAAAGAGGGGGGCCTGGAAGGATGGCTCAGCAGTTAAGAGCACTGGCTGCTCTTCCAGAGGTCCTGAGTTCAATTCCCAGCAACAACCATCTATAATTCGATCTGGTCCCCACTTCTGGCAAGTAGGCAGAATACTGTATACATAATAAATAAATCGAGAGAGAGAGAGAGAGAGAGAGAGAGAGAGAGAGAGAGAGAGAGAGAGAGAAGAGAAAGTTAAAAAATGAGAAGAAAAAGTGGAAGACTGAAAAATTAAGAATAAAAGGATGGGAGGGAGGATGGGGAGGGGAGAGGATGGGAGGGAGGATGGAGAGGGGAGAGGATGGGAGGGATGGGGAGGGGAGGAACTGCCTGTTATCCCGGAGCTCCACCTCGGCGCTTCCCATTGGTTGGGGGAGGGCACATGACCTCTGCCAACAGCTTGTTGGAGCGCATGCTTCTGAGCAGTTAGGGCTGGAGCCCCGGGCTGCAGCGAGGCCAAGGCCAAGGTGAGGAGGCGTTGAGCGCCCCGCTGAGCGGTGTCAAATCCCAAGTTGCTTCTCAGAGGAGCTCTGGCCTTGGGCGCCTGGGGCCGAGGCTCCCTCCAGCCAATAGCCGTTTTTAAAACAAAACTTTGCTGCATGTCTGTCTGTCTGTGCACCTACTATGTGTACCTGGTGCCTGTGGAGGCCAGAAGATGATGTCGGATCCCCTGGAACCGGAGTTATAGATGGCTGTGAGCTGCATCTGGGTGCTGGGAATTGAACCTGGATCTTCTGAAAGAGCAGTCGGTTCTCTTAACCGCTGAGACATCCCTCCAGCCTCTACAGCCACAATTTATATCCCGTTTCCCTATTCCTGAAGCGTTTGGGAGTTCTTTATCGACATTGATTCTTTACAAGGTCCCCAAAGTACCCATGAATGGTTGACATGCTGTGTTGCTTAAAAGCAATCTAGACACTTACATGGCTTGACCTATATATATCCTATTTCATAGGAAGGGAAGAGGAAAAAAACAGTTGCATCACACACACACACACACACACACACACACACACACACACACACACACGGCATGGAGACGCCTTTACAAAGTCCATGGCTCCCTGAAACACTTCTGTTCTCACAGGTCACAGTCGGCTTTCCCGGCCCGAGGAGAACAACACTGACCAGAACCAGCCAGAAGAAATCCAGCCAGTGACCATGCAGCTGAGACAAATTGGGGACAGTGTCCATCGCAGGATGATTCAAGAGGTGAGACCACAGTCTACCCAGCGGGGGCGGGGAGGGTGTGTCAGGGTGGAGGGGGAGAGGGAGAGACAGAACAATGGCTGCCAGGCAGCCAGGGTGCCCAGGAATGATCCGAACTCATGGATTAATGATGTGTGGGTCACCAAACACTATACCTACGAGCTATGACCCTGGGGCAAAGCCAGCCTGTGGTCTCATACCTGTACCTCCCACTGTGGTCCATGACCCTGGGCAAAGCCAGCCTGTGGTCTCATACCTGTACCTCCCACTGTGGTCCATGACCCTGGGCAAAGCCAGCCTGTGGTCTCATACCTGTACCTCCCACTGTGGTCCGTGACCCTGGGCAAAGCCAGCCTGTGGTCTCATGTCTGCACCTCCCACTGTGGTCTGAGGACAGTTGGCACAGCATCTCCTGGCAGCTGATGTGCCATGACTCAGACCACAGCCGGCACTGGCAACGGATGCGTCTCTTCATGTATTCTGGGGGGAGTCTGTGAGGCTCCCTCTTCTCCAGTGACTCCAGCCTGTGTCAGGGAGAGATGCTAAGGGACACTAGGGTGGACTGACGGGTACTGTTTGGAACTTTGGGGGTGACCAAGCGTAGTGTTCTTCTAGAAGCTCCTGCAGAGTGTTGGGCTCCACTGTTCTCTAGCTGCCTAGTCTTTTTGAACATCAATTTCTTTTTTTTTTTTTAAATCCCCCCCCCCCTTGTGTTTTAAGACAGGGTTTCTCTATGTAACAGCCCGGGCTGTCTTGGAACTCACTCTGTAGCCCAGGCTGGCCTCAAACTCACAGAGATCTGCCTGCCTCTGCCTCCCGAGTGCTGGGATTAAAGGCGTGCACCACCACTGCCCGGCCTGTTTTGTGCTTCTTAAAATATTTTTGATTTTGCCATTATGTTCTACCTGTTTATTTTATATAGTTATATAGTTCTTGTTACTCTGTCCCTCCCACCCCCAAGTTTAGGCCATGTAATTTATCCATATACAGTTTTAAGATGCCACACTTGGGGGCAGTGGTGGTGCACGCCTTTATCCCAGCACTCAGAAGGCAGAGGCAGGCAGATCTCTGTGAGTTTGAGGCCAGCCTGGGCTACAGAGTGAGATCCAGGAAAGACACAAAGCTACACAGAGAAACCCTGTCTCAAAAAACCAAAAAGAATGAAAAAAAAAAAAAAAATGCCACACTTGGAAGCCAGGTGTGGTGGCTCAGACCTGCCAGCCCAGCCCTCGGAGGCAGAGGCAGGAAGATCTGAAATCTAAGGCCATCCTCAGCTACACACGGAGTTTGAGGCTAGCCTGGGCTACTTAAGATCCTGTCTCAAACAAAACAAAACAACCCCAGTAGCAGCACACTTCCACTTCTTAACTTAATGGGGATCTTTGGACCTCTGTAGGTCCTTCCTGGGTGCTGGAAACTGTCCCTCTGGGAACACGGGCTCTTTATTTAACCAAATTAGCCTGATTGGGACATTGCATTGTTCCCTGCTCTTCCAGAGGACCCCGGGGTTCCATTCCCAGCACCCACGATCAGCTCACCTGTGCAGTTAGTTTCAGGCGATCTGCCGCCCTCTTCTGGCCTCCGTGGGAATTGCATGCAAGTGCTGCGCAGAGGTCCATGTGGACAGAATACCCTCAAGAGCAGGCAAAACACTCACACAGGCTCTGGAGAGCGCGCGATTAAGAGAGCGTACTGCTCTTCCAGAGGACCTGAATTCAATACTCAGAACCTACACGAGGTGCTCACAACCACCTGTAACTTCAGCTCCAGGGGCATTCAATACCCTTTGGCCTCTGTGGTACCTGCAATCACATTCACACCCCCTCACACATAGACATAGTAACAATAACAAATATAACCATGCATACAAATAAAACCATGCATACACATATAAGCAATAGATAAATAAATAGATAGATAGATAGATAGATAGATAGATAGATATGTGTATATATGGGTGGGTATACACACACACACACACACACATATACTTATTTATTTTGAGACCTGGCCTTCATGGCTGACACTTGCTCTGTAGACCAGGCTGGCCTCGAACTCACAGAGATCCGCCTGCCTCTGCCTCCCAAGTACTGGGGTTAAAGGCGTGCGCCACCACCGCCTGGCTAAAAAATAGATCTTAAAAAGAAAGAGCAAGGCTTCGAGAAGAATGCAGGGCAGATTCACTGCTAAGCTGTAAGACTTTCCAAGAGTTTAGGGTGGGGGCTGTGCAGGCCACTGAGCCCCTGAGGCTGGTGGTGTACACAGACAGCCACAGCCCTCGGGAGGCAGGGGCAGGGAGATCACATGATCTAGTGGAGATTGAGCTACAAGGTAGCCATGGAGACATAGCGAGACCCTGTCTCAAAAGCCAACCTCAAATAAAAGCATGTGGCCAGAGAGAGGTGAGTGACAGCAGATCATAAGGGTCCTTGATGTCACCTGAAGGGCTTGTCCCCTCCCCAATACACACTGGGGATCGAACCCAGGGTCTCACAAATGCCAGGCAGGTGCTCTATGACCAGGCTATATTCCTAGCTCTTTTCTTTTATTTGCTTTCTTTCTTTTTTCTTTTCTTTTTGGTCTTTCAAGACAGGGTTTCTCTGTGTGTAGCACTGGCTGTCCTGGACCTATGCCGCGGGAGGGTGGGGGAGTGGGGGTGGAGGGCTGGGAGGGGGTCATTAGGCTGATGGCAAGTGCCTTTACTTGCCGAGACATCTCGCCAGCCCCGAACTAGCAACACTAAACGCGACACAACCGTCTGTTTACACAGCATCTTCCACAGGAAGCCGCGGATGCCCTGGGTCCTTTTGTGGCGCTGATGTTCCTGAGAGGTCAGGCGCTGCTGCGATTTTTCTGGAACAACCATTTGCTGTGAAGGACAGACAGACAGACAAGCCCCCGCCCTCGGGCTGCTTCCCAAGGGGCAGGAGTCCTGCTGCCGTATCAAGCTCTCTCTCCAGCTCGCCTTCCCCACTGCTGAGGGTCAGCGTCTGTGATACTTTTGCTCAAGGGCAGGTCTGTTGATGTCTAGAGCGGACAGATGGCGGCCTCCCGGGCCTCCGAGAAGTCAGGAGCCTGGGAGGCCTGACCACACAGAGAACATCACCAGTGACCCCCTGCGAACCTTCCCACAGACCTCTGGGGCCTCTCCCTGGGTCATGCCCTCTGACCCTCTGACCCTGCAATTGTCACCCGTATCGAGAGCTTCAGGACCGACCCCCCCTGGTCCCCCCGGGCCCCCCCTCCGATGTTCCGTGCAAAGCAGGAAGAATTCGGGTCTCCAATACTCAGAACTGAGCCCTGGCCCAGCCGCGCTCTCCTCCATGCCAGACCCCATCACCTGTTCGAAGCCTATCTCCTGCTCCGACCTGGCCAGGTCTCCTGCTTTCTCAGGTATATGGAGCCCCTCTTGCCTCTGAGGTTCCCCCAGGCCTTTCCTGCCCCCATCCCTCATCCCTGCCTCCCACAGACATCTCTCCAGCCCCATCCCCTCCTGTGTGCCCAGCAAGTCCCCCTTCTAGGGAGCTGGGGGCCCAGTCGGTTAGGGTGGAGGCCCCACCTTACTGCTGTGTCTTGTTGCCCGTGGTCAGCCTGTTGCATTTGTTTTCCTCATTCTCTGGTCTCTTTCATCCTCTTTTGATCTTTGGAGGTTTAGTCTGTCTCAGGGCCCCTCCCACCCCCTAAAACAATGTCCAGTCCTAAGAAAGTTCGTTAGTAGTTATAAGTTCTGGGTGTGCACATTTTGAGTTCTTAGTAGGTGTTACTTTAAAAAAAAAAAAAAAAAAAAAAAAAAGCGAGTGCTGGAGAGACAGCTCAGAGGTTAAGAGCACCCACTGCTCTCCAGAGATCCTGAGTTCAATTCCCAGCACCCATGTGGTGACTCACAACCATCTGTAATGAGATCTGACGCCCTCTTCTGTGTACATGATAAATAAATAGATCTTTTTAAAAAAGTGAAATAAACATGATTTTATTGAGCACAGAACCTCTGTGTGTCTCCTTTGCAGAGGAGAGATTCCACGTGTTTCCACTTGTAACGGTAGACATCTGTATCAGAGCTGTTGGGGTCC
The DNA here is from genome assembly GCF_049852395.1 of Peromyscus maniculatus bairdii. Classification (NCBI taxonomy): domain Eukaryota; kingdom Metazoa; phylum Chordata; class Mammalia; order Rodentia; family Cricetidae; genus Peromyscus; species Peromyscus maniculatus. Next base: position 7,075,739 of record NC_134872.1, on the reverse strand, counting down.
AGCCCCAGATAACCCTTTCCCAGGGTCCGGGCAAGAATCTACAACCAGCTGAGGATCTAATCTCAGGAATATCGAATGAATGTACGCCCACTGAGCTCTTTCAGTCCATTCACTTTATTCTTGATTGATTTTTTTTTTTGGGGGGGGGGTGTTTCGAGACAGGGTTTCTCTGTGTAGCTTTGGAACCTGTCCTGGACTAGCTCTGTAGACCAGGCTGGCCTCGAACTCACAGAGATCCACCTGCCTCTGCCTCCCGAGTGCTGGGATTACAGGCATGCGCCACCACCGCCCGGCCACTTTATTCTTCTAAGTCAGTTCCACAAGTGGCGTGGGGGTGCTGGTTACATGTACTTACCAGCAGTAATTCTTCGGCAATGCAGCGCGAGGTTTGAAGTTTTCAGGGTCATAGAGAGAGGTGATAAGATCCACACAAAGAGCAGTGGTTGTCAGCTTTCATTTACAACCCCAAAGGGGGGTGACTAATGGAAGTTCTCTGGTCGGGTCAACTAAGGGCTAAAATCGATGAGGGGATTTAAAGAGGGATTTATGTGCTCAGACTGTACTCTTAGAAGTGGCTAGGTAAAAGGCTAGGAGTCTGTATGTCGCTGTAAGTCACAAGCAAAATAAAACTGCCTGCTTTGCCTTCAGCGCCACCTTTGGCTCCGCTTATCCCCGCAGCGCCACTTTCTGGCGGGGCAGGGGAAGGGTTCTCGGTTGCTAGGCAACCTGTGCTACAACATGTAGCATCTGGTTCGTAAAAGCACTTTTGTTCTGAGTTAATTGCTAAAGGGAGGACTCTTTAGAACTAAGGGTAACACCTGGGCTATGGATGAAAGAGGAGGACTTAAGCTTAATTTGCACAAGAATCGAAGCTTGGCGCCGATCCTCCTCATTGGGTCAGTGGGAATGTTTACCTTGTCTCAGTAACTAGCAGATGGCTGTCCTGAGAATAGCAAGTCATAAATCTCTTACATTAGGGTCTTGTGTTAATAAACCAGGGTGAAGGTGAAGAGTTAAGGATTTAAGGTTAGTGAGGTTGGCTTCTATCAGTAGGCAAGATGAGCTCAGGGCACGCTAATGCTTATCTATCTGCGGTCTGTCCTCGGATATCTGAGAAGTGTCTCAGATGAAATACTTTTGTCCAGAGAGGGCCCTGGCCAGAAGTCTACTAATGGAGATAATTACAGAAAGGCAGACTCTAAGTCTACACTGAAGCAAACGGAACAAAGGCCTGAGTGTGGGAAAAGAGTGTTTGTGTGACTGTTTTCACACATACATAGTCAAAGGAATGTCATCCATAGGTCCCAAACTTATAGGGGAAATTACATTCAATAAACGATCAACCGCACTGTTAGAAGTTCTTGGGAAAGGGCTGGAGAGATGGCTCAGTGGTTAAGAGTATTGGCTGCTGTTCCAGAGGACCTGCGTTCAATTCCCAGCATCCACATGGTGGCTCCCAACCATCTGTTATGGTATCTGATTCCCTCTTCCAGTGTGCATGAAGACAGATCACTCATATACATAAAATAAATAAATATTTAAAAAAAATAAGTTCTTGGGAAAAGAATCAGATGGGAAATCTACAATAGCACACAGGAAATTCCCTGCAGGAGACAGCTGATACATTCAAAAGCTGACATCACCCAACCTCCTTGAGTTTTGGTTTCCCTCTGGCAGATCCCTTGGCTGTGCCAGGTTTCCAGCCTTGTAGTGCCAGCTGAATTCCCACTTCGTGTTTCTGCGGCTTGCCGCACATATACTCATCTCTGTCCTTCCAAAGGGAAATGTTCCCCAGCTTTGTTAATCTTTGGGGTTAACTATATGGCTTAGCCAGTAACGGGGCTTGCCAACAAGTCTGATGGCCTGAGTTCAATCCCAGGGACCCACATGAGAAGGAGGGGCCTGCTGTGGATATCACTCTATATAAATAAAACACTGATGGCCAGTGACCAGGCAGGAAGTATAGGCAGGACAAAGAGAGAGGAGAATTGGGGAAACAGGAAGAAGGAGGAGAGACACTGCAGTCACCGCCAGGACAAGCAGCATGTAAAGATGCCGGTACCACCAGCCATGTGGCAAGGTATAGATTTATAGAAATTGGTTAATTTAAGATATAAGAACAGTTAGCAAGAAGCCTGCCATGGCCATACAGTTTATAAGTGATATAAGTGTCTGAGTGATTATTTTATATGTGGATTATGGGACTGTGGGGTTTGGTGGAACCTGGAGAGAAGCCCTCCAGCAACAGGGGCCTGACTCCAGAAAGTTGTCCTATGTGCACACACACATAGGCACACAGAATAAAATACAGTTAATAAACATATTTTGAAATCCTTTGAGTAGATATTCCTGTGATTTCAAAATCAAAGCAATAGGAAAAGAATTAAAATGAAAATCCTTCTTATGCCCTTGTGTGGCCCCTAATTATACAAAGAAATATATATACATACTATATACACATATATGTATATACACACACTATACTGAACACCATGTATTCCTACAGTGGTAGCTGAGAGGAATTGGCTGTTTTAATGCCCTTCTCAAATCCATAATGCTCCTCTCAAAAAAAAAAAGAGAGAGAGAGAGAGAGAGAGAGAGAGAGAGAGAGAGCCAGGTGGTGGTGGCGCACACCTTTAATCCCAGCACACAGGAGGCAGAAGAAGCAGGCTGATTTCTGTGAATTTGAGGCCAGCCTGGGCTATAGAGTGATTTCCAGGATAGGCTCCAAAGCTACACAGAGAAACCCTGTCTTGAAAACAAAACAAAAATATGTATTAAAAAAACAAAACAAAACAAAATCAAGAATTAGTTACATAGAACGTCTGGGTCCTCCTGTATACTTTAAAAGTCTCTGGATTACTTAAATACCTATTACAACATAAGTGCTGTGCCACTAAGCTGTTATATTATGTGGTTTAGGGAATAATGGCAGGGCAATTCACTACACAAGCAATTTCTTTCTCTGAAGTTTCCTTTTGTTTTGTTTTTGTTGTTGTTTGTTTGTTTGTTTGTTTGTTTTTTGAGACAGGGTTTCTCTGTGTAGCTTTGCACCTTTCCTGGAACTCACTTTGTAGCCCAGGCTGGCCTCAAACTCACAGAGATCCACCTGCCTCTACCTCCCGAGTGCTGAGATTAAAGGCATGAGCCACCACCGCCCAGTTCCTTTTGGTTTTTAGTGGGTTTTTTTTGTTTGTTTGTGCGTAGGTGTGTGTGTGTGTGTGTGTGTGTGTGTGTGTGTGTGTGTGTGTGTGTGTTGGCTCCTCTTGCTTACCAAAAGGTAGAGGAGTTAGACTGCCACAAGTCCCAGGCCTTAGGCCCTTCTTCAACAAGACAAGCCTCCCTCAGGTCTGGTGGCCTTGGAATAGCACCCACCTGCACCCCACCCCAGGGGGAGCCAGCTCAAGGTGTTGAGTCCCCAGCACAGCAGCCATGGCTTGTGGAGTTTGCTCTGCTGACTCAGGCCCCCAAGACGCTGCTCTCAGGGATGCGGAGTGAAAGCCTGGCCCTGGCTGGAACCAACTGCTGTGATGGTTCCTTTCCTTCCGGAAGCAGGCAGGGCTGTCAAGAGCCCAGAGGTCTCTGCTCTGTGTCTTGTCTCTTGTCCTTTTCACTCATTCTGATTCGGACCAAGCAAACCACCCAGGGCAGAGCTGGATGTGAAGTCAAGACACAGACTTCCCTCAGCAAGACTTCTGGTTTTTTTTTTTCCTTTTTCTCTTTTTTTAAAAAAAAAAAAAAAAAAAAAAAAAAAAAAAAGTCTGCTTGTTTGTTTACATGTTTTTAAAATTCATTTCATTCATTTTGTACCTGAGTGTATATCTGTGCATCGAGTGTGTGCAGGTGTCAAGGAGGCCAGACCAGGGCATTGGATCCTCTGGAACTGGAGTTACAGACAGTTATGAGCTGTCATGTGGGTGCTGGGAATTGAACCTGGGTCCTCTGGAAGAGTAGCCCAAAAGAGTATTGGCTCGGGACCCCCAAAGCAAAGTTCACACCATAAAGGAGATTTATTTTCACAGAGGGACAGAGGGCAGAAATAAGGGACAAAGACAGGAGATAGAGGACGAGGGAGAAGGGAAGGGAGCGAGGAAAGGGGCAGGGTATTTGTCCCAGAGGACAGAGGACGGCCTCTGGATAGAGAGGAGACAGACATGGTCCATAGGCAAATGGCGGTTTATGAAGGTACAAGGGGAAACCCCATGTTAGGATGAGCGCTTCATTTTAATTGGGCATGTTAATTAGGGGAGCCAAATTAAGTTAGGGGCTTTTGCTGTTGGACTTCAATACTTTTTGACAGCTGGACCTTGGTAGTCAGCCTCGGGAGGAGGAAGTGGCCAAATAAGGGACTAGACCTTGGTGACTAGCTTTAGGAGCGTAATCTAACGGTTTTCATCAAGGCCGAGGGAATGGGGGAGAAGGGCGAGGCCTGCCAGAGCCACGTGCTCCAGTGGGATGGAGTCTCCCTTCTCAGCCTCTGCTCCTTACCTCCGAGTCATCTCTTGAGCCCAAATTACCTTTTTTTGGGCAAAGTTTGATATAGCCCAGCGTGGCAATGAACTGACAGTGTGGTTCACTGTGTGCTCTTTGAGCTGCTGACAAGAATGTGAGGTGTGACCTGGAGGTGGTGGCGGCGGTGGCAGTGCACGCTTTTAATCCCAGCAGTTGGGAGGCAGAGGCAGGTGGATCTCTGTGAGTTTGAGGCCAGCCTGGGCTACAGAGCAAGTTCCAGGACAGGCACCAAAGCTACACAGAGAAACCCTGTCTCAAAAATAACAAAAACAAACAAAAAGAATGAGAGGCGTGACTAACAGGCCTTGGGGAGCCCCCGCCACCCCCACAGGCCCGAGCTGTTCTGCTTGCCTCTGCTGACCGAGGGACAGAAAGGCATCTTTCCACAGTTGGGGGGAGGCGGGGTGGCTATAGCAGCCTTGTGTAACAGGCTTTCTCTTGGGCCACCAACCAGCTCTCAAATAGTTATGAGTGCTTCGGCCTTACCTTAGGCTTGTCCCACTCGCTCTTATAGCTGAGTTTAACGTGTTTCTCTTCATCCATGTTTTGCATCGGGGCTTTTTACCTTTCTGTCATTCTGCATGTCCTATTCCGTGTCTGGCCGGCTGGTGGCCGACAGGCCCCAGGCGTCTCCCTTTCTCCCTCACTCTCTTCTCTCTGTCCTCCACCCCTGCCTCGCTATCCGCCATTCAGCTGTTTGTTAGACCAGTCAGGAGCCTTAGGCAGGCAGGGGGAACAGCAACACATCTTTACATAGTTGAACAAATGCAGCACATCTTTACATAGCTCTAGTAATATTCCACAGCAGCCTTGCTTGGAGCAGGCTCAGGGGGAGGGCTAGCCTGGAGAGACGCAGCAGGAAAGGAAGCTGCAGTGGCCGCAGGGGACAGGGACTTCACAGCCACCCTCTGTTGCTTGCCGGTTCCATTGACTAAGTCCTAGGAGGTCCGCACTGGTGGGGGCACCGAACGTCATCTCTGGTGACCCTTGTATTCCAAAAAAGAAATCCAAGTTTTTGCCTAAGGCATACTCACTCCAGTCCTGTTCTTTCTGGAGAGAAGGCGGCACAGGGGGCCGCGTGAGGGTGTAGAATGAATGATTAGTTGCCTTGGTAAATGCAAACACACAGCCTTCTGGTGCTTTGAAGTTCAAGAGCTTGTCTTGGGACCGGCTCTGTGCTATTGGGGTGGGGGTGGGAGGTGAGTGTAGTCTGTTTCTAGGCAGGGCTGGGGCAGGGCTGGGGCAGGGCTGGGGCAGGGCTGGGGCAGGGCTGGGGAAGATTGTAGAAGTTGCTAACTACCCCCTCCACCATGATCTCCCTTCCAGATGCCCTCAGTAAAGACCTCCGAAATGCTCGATTTTTCTGAACCTTGGTTAAAATAACACCCTGGGCATGGTGGCACACACCTTTAGTCCTAGCACTTGAGAGGCAGAGGCAGGTGGATATCTGTGAGTTCGAGGCCAGCCTGGGCTACAGGTCAGCCAGAGCTATGTAGTATGTCAAAACAACAGAAATCCAATAACAACAACAAATCATGATTTTATTTTTATTTTTATTTATTTATTTATTTATTTATTTATTTATTTATTTATTTATTTATTTATTGAGATAGGATCTCTCTGTGTATCCCTGGCTGTCCTGCAATTCACTCTGTTAACCAGGCTGGCCTCGAGCTCAGAGAGATCCACCTGCCTCTGCCTCCACAGTGCTGGAATTAAAGGCATACACAACTACCACCCAGCTACAAATCTTGATTATTAACTAAAGACATAAGGATCCAATTTTTTTCTTAAGATTCTATGTTTGGGCCAGAAAGATGGCTCAATGGTTAAGAGCACTGGCTGCTCTTCCAGAGGTCCTGAGTTCAATTCCTGGCAACCACATGGTGGCTCACAGCCATCCATAATGAGATCTGGCGCCCTCTTCTGGTGTGCAGGCGCACCTGCAGACAGAACACTATACATAATAATAAATAAATAAATCTTTTTTAAAAAAAGATTCTACTTGTATTTTTAATTGTGTGTCTGTGTATGTATGTTCATGTGCATGTGTGATTTCAGTGCCCATTGGATGTCCTGGAGCTGTGAGCCACCTGACAGAGTCCTGGGAGCTGACCCGGGGCCCTCTGCAAGAACAGCAAGCGCTCATAACACTGAGCCCCATAGAAAACTTAATATGACATCTAAGAATAATATAGTCGAATTCGGCCGGGCGGTGGTGGCGCACGCCTTTAATCCCAGCACTCGGGAGGCAGAGGCAGGTGGATCTTTTTGAGTTTGAGGCCAGCCTGGTCTACAAAGTGAGATCCAGGAAAGGCACAAAGCTACACAGAGAAACCCTGTCTCGAAAAAACAAAACAAAACAAAAAAAGTCAAATTCAAGTTCAAGACCTTTATGTCTCCCAGGAGCCCAGGACACCATGTTTCTGTAAGACCAAACTTCCCAGGCTTAGAGGCACAATCGTCATGGTTGGAAAAAATGAATGTGTAGCCTGGGGTTTCCTGGAGTTCACCAGAAGCAGCGAGCCCTTGAGAGAGGATCACCAGGCCTCTTGCGTCTCTCTGGAGACATGGATTTCTTCTCTTGGGTGGCCTGGGATGGATGTCCTAGAAGCAGGCCTGGAATCACCACTGAGGCTGGAGAAGGAAGGTGGAGCCCCGGGGGCAGTCGGGAAAATGTTCTCAGGCCATCAGGGACTGGGCCACCGATGTTCAAACTCTGTGTGGACAGTGGAGGGCACACCCTGGGCGACGCTCTGTCAGAGCACGGTCCAGGAATGGAGCGGCGTGAAGAGAATTCCGAGGGCTTGTGAGAACATGCTGAGAAAAGAGCCTTGTGACTTTAGTTTCTTTAAAACCTGGAATTGTTCTTGGAATGTTTCTGTGTCGTCCCCCACCCCCAGGTGTAGTGGGTAGGAGGGAATCTACTTCAGATCACCCATTTCTGCATGCTGCTGTTAATCGGTTAATCGTTTAAACTATCCTTTATACGTCTCCATGGAAAGACAGGTGTTTGCCGAGTGTGGCTTGTTCTTGTGATTGTATGCAGCTTGCACTCATGTGACCTTTATTCCTGTGACTCCTCTTAACCCTCAGAGTGTGAAATGTCTGAGGCTCTGAACATGGCTCCTACAGGAGACTTTAGTCCACCTCACTTAGTGGCTCCGTTTTCCCAGGTCTGACAACACTCCTTGGGGCTGTACATACTCATGGGCCATCCCTGCACGGTTGTGTCCAAGGGTGTGTGTGTGTGTGTGTGTCCTTGTCACCTCGTGCACAGGGTGGAAGGAGCTACTGTAGCTGAAACTGAGCCTCGCAGCTAGAGCCCAGTCTGTAGGTGGGGCTTCAGTTAGAGCTGAACCTGGCCTCCGAGTCTGTGACTCATGTTTATTGAAACTTCTGAGAACACTCAGGCCACACTTGTGACCCTTCAGTAACATGTAACCGTTTTAGAAACTCGGTCACACTGACTGACTCACTCTCATTCACATCTAAACAAGCAAACGGCTGGCTCAACAGAGGCTGGACATTCTGTGGATGGCCGGGGCAGTACCGTCAGCTCTCTGTGTATCCCTGGCTGTCCTGGATCTCGCTCTGTAGACCGGGCTGGCTTCAAACTCACAAGATCCGCCTGGCTCTGCCTCCTGAGTGCTGGGATTACAGGCGTGCGCCACCACCGCCCGCCCGGCTGACTCCCCACACTTCTGCCCACCCTATCCTCTCCTGCATCCCCAGCTTCCATTGTGTGGGTTTGTAAATGTGGGTGCAGGAGCAGGCAGGGGCCAGAAGAGGGCGTCTGGTCCCTGGAGCTGGAGCTGCAGCTGCCCAGGGTGGGTGCTGGGAACCGAATTCATCCTCTGTAAGAGCGGTATGGGCTCCTAAGCTGAGCCCTCTCTCTGGTGCCCGGTCCAAGAATTCCTATACTCGTGTGTCGTCCTTGGCATCTTGGGAACAGAAATATTCATAATAGTAAAATATGGCGCTAGAGTCCATCCTTCCAGACTGACAAAGGATTGAAGTGTCTGTCATTGAACCAGTGTGTCTAAGTAATATTTTTTTTTTAGATTGATTTATTTATTATGTATACAGAAGAGGGCGCCAGATCTCATTACAGATGGTTGTGAGCCACCATGTGGTTGCTGGGAATTGAACTCAGGACCTCTGGAAGAGCAGTCGGTGCTCTTAACCTCTGAGCCATCTCTCCAGCCCGTGTCTAAGTAATATTAATAACAGCTAATATTTTATGGAATATATATGTTTAGTGTGTGTGTGTGTGTGTGTGTGTGTGTGTGTGTGTGTGTGTGTTCCAAACCTCTCCCTGGAGCACCATCCTCAGAGAAGCACCATGGACACCCCACTTCCCACACAGGGGACATGTTTGTGGATGTCGGTAGGCTAAATATGACTGACAGGCAGAGGACCATCACGGAAGCCCCGGGGACCGGCCATCAGGGTCTCAGGTCACAGAGACACACAAGACACTAAGGATTGTGGTAACTGGAAACAAGGGTCACCGGAGCCAGGGACAGAGAAGCCGCTGAGGGACATCGCAGAGAAGAGGGAGGTAGCCCCTCATCCAGCGCTGCTCAGGGGGCTAGGCACAGGGGACTCCTGGGGGACAGCCCTGAGCTCCCCAGCTCTTCTGATTTCACTGGGTCTGGCCTCTGCCCAGATGCCTCTCAAGAGCTGGAAGCCGGCCACCTGGAAATCCCCAGCTAGCAGGCCACCGGGAATCTCTGGGACATGGCAAAGCGGGGGAAGCCTGGGCATGTAGCTCAGGTGGTAGAGCGCTTGTCTGGAGGTGGGGTGAGTTCAAGATCACCCGGAGCTACAGAGCATCCCCAGGGCTCTCCAGGGGCGGGGTGAGTCCATCTCTCGAGCAGCATGTGATCCACTTGGAGTGTAAACAGAGGCAGAATGACTCAGCACCTGGGCAGACTGTAAACACCACCACCTGCCTGGAGCCACCCACCGGGAGCAGACTGATAACTTAATTCTAAAAATAGAAAGGGTCCCACCCTATAAATTTATCAAAGCAAATCGGGACTGTGGAAACATGGGTGTGTCACAGTCATATCAGAGAAACCAGTTCTGGAGACTGCCTCTGAACGCCGTGGGGGAGGGCAGCTAACACTGTACACCGGTGTGTGTGGGTCAGGGGACCCCAACAGACAGAGAATTCCCCAGGGTCCCAGGGGCTTGGGCTGGTTATCTCGCTCCCCACTGCCGGTCTGGGAAGCTTGTTCTGGCCCTGCCTCTCACTTCTCCGATCCTCCCTCCCCTGACACTTCTGTTTAGAGTGAGCACACTTCCTTCTGCGTTTGTGTCTGTGTGAGTGTGCGCCTTGTGTGTGCAGGTGTTTGTGGGGTTAGAAGAGGGCACTGGATGCCCCGGAGCTGGCGATTGTGAGCCACCCTACAGTGCTGGGAACCGAACTCAGGTCCTCTGTAAGAGCAGTAAGTACTGCTCAGCAGCTCTCCAGCCCTCGCATCTGTCAGTCTGTCAGCTTCTGCTTCTCAAAGATGGTGTCCCTGCTGCGGCCTTCTTAACCCTTTGTAGCCCGTCTGTAACCCACATATACACATCCATATGTTCTGTAAGGTGGTAATGTGTGGTCTGAGAGTTCATATTAGTTGGTGAGATCAGAGTAAGGGTTGGGTGTGGTGGCACATGAACTTAGGAGGCAGAGGCAGTTAGATCTTTGTGAGTTCAAGGCCAGCCTGGTCTACATAGTAGTTCTAGGCCAGTCAGGGCTACATTACATGGTGAGTTCTAGCACTATCTTTAAAAAAAAAGTAATAAGGGCTCTGGGGTAACGGCTCTGGGGTAAGGGTGCTTGTCCTCGTCCTCAAAGCTGAAGACCTGAGTTCAATCCCAGGAACCCACAGGGCAGAGGAGAGAGAGGACTCACATAACATCTCCTTTTGACCTCCAGACACTGTGACACACACACACACACACACACACACACACACACACACACACACACACACCTAAACAACTGTAAAGGCAATTTTAAGGTCAGAATGAAAGAACCCGTGTTTGTTTTGGCCCAGGCCATTGAGGAAAGCGGGATTACCTGGCAAATAGATGCTGACAGACTGCTAACCTTGTAGATTTGTTGTTTCCAGTCGATTCTGAGTGAAAGACACAATGGTGTTTGCTCATCTGTGTTTCAGACATATGCTCTTGGCAGCAAGTTCAAGGCTAACCTGGGCTACAGGAGATCCAGCTTCTAAAAGAAAAAAGGGGACTGGAGAGATGGCTCAGTAGTGGAATGCATGTGTTACTCTAGAGGACCTGAGTTTCCAGCGCTGACACTGGGGGGCTCAAACTGCCTATGACGCCGGCTGTGGGGGTCCCTCCTCTCTGCCTTCAAAGGCTCCTGCACTCATGTGCACTCACACACATGTACATGCACACATAAATTAAAATGGTAAAAATTTATATATATATATATTGTTTTTTGAGACACAGTTTCTCTGTGTGGCTCTGGCTGTCCTGGAACTCGCTCTGTAGCCCAGGCTGGCCTCGAACTCAGACATCTTCGCCTCTGCTTCCTGAGTCCTGGGATTAAAGGTGTGAGCCACCACCTGGCATAAAAAATATCTTTAGAAATAGAAAGGTGAAAAAGTAACGTGAAGGGATGGAAATACAGCGGAGAAGAGGTCTGTCACCGGGCCAGTGTCGGGGGAACCCTGGGGAGTTTCTAACTATGGGTCAGGGGAGCCCGTGTTTGGCTCCTGCTGTGGCTAAGTCGGGAGGTTCTGGGGCGTAGACGCCTGCCATGGCGCTGGCCACGGTTGGCTGCGTCCTTCCTGCACTGGGCCCATGCCAGGCATTTACAAGCATCGTCTAGTCTGTTAATCTCAGAAAGTACCTTGATGCCGGCCACGGATCTTTAAATTGATGGTGTCACCGCAGCTCGTGACAACCCTGTATGACCTCGATACGTGGTTGTCGTTATCATCCTCATTTTACAGATGAGGCAATCAAGAGACAATTAGTTCATATCACTGACAGCTGACCAGGAACGTTCCTACCCACTGTGTTTCATGTTTTAACTTTTCTTTTTGTTTTGTATTATTTTTATATTTTTAAAATTTGTGTGTGTGTGTGTGTGTGTGTGTGTAGTGACACAGGAAAAGACACGAGAACTTCCTGGGTTCTGGAAATTTCCACAGTGGTCCCTGAAGAGGGGTGACTCCACAGATGTACATAGAGCTGCGCACCGGCCTGAGCTCAAACTATGCCTTAACAGTGGCTAAAAGAGGAGCTGGTGATGGCTCCTCAGGCCTGTAATCCCAGCATCCAGGAAACTGAGGCAGGAGGATTGCAGTCCAAGGCTAGCCCGGATTACAAAGCAAGAATTTACTATTAAAAAAAAAAAAGGTGGTGGGGTGGGGGCCGACAAGATGGCTCGGAGAGCAAAGGCACTTGCCCACAAGCCCGGCAACCTGAGTTCCATCCTCGGGACCCACAAGACCCACCAACTCCTGCAAGTTGTCAGCGATTTCCAGCCAGATAGAAGAGAGAAACTTTCTCCCATGGCCTTAGCCTTCCAAACACAACAGAGCTATCACCAACTTTATTTTTATTTTTTATTTTTTGGTTTGGTTTTTCGAGACAGGGTTTCTCTGTGTAGCTTTGGAGCCTGTCCTGGATCTTGCTCTGTAGCCCAGGCTGGCCTCGAACTCACAGAGATCCACCTGGCTCTGCCTCCTGAGTGCTGGGATTAAAGGCGTGCGCCGCCGCCGCCGCCGCCGCCGCCGCCGCCGCCGCCGCCGCCGCCGCCGCCGCCGCCGCCGCCGCAGCCGCAGCCGCCACCCGGCTTATTTTTATTTTTTTTAAGATTTATTTATTTATTATGTATAGGGTTCCGCCTGCATGTGTCCCTGGGTGACCTGGAAGATGTAAACCAAATAAACCCTTTCCTCCCCAAGTTACTTCTAGTCATGGTCTTTATCATAGCAACAGAAAGCAGGCCAGAACATCCCACTCCAACACTGCACCTAGCAACCCCTTAGCAATCAACCCAGGACCCCCCTGAGCTTCATGCACACCCTCTCCGAGCAGTGGAGAAGTTTCTCCTTCCTTCCACGTAACGGCCATTGACGTTAGACAGATGACATACTCCCATTTGTGACCGGCTACATAAGGTTCAGGCTGCTGCAGCCTGAACTCATTTTTGGATACATGCACAATATGACAAACTGGGTCCTCAAACTGAACTTTTGGGGGGAAATCCCATATGTACCTTCATATTCCTATGCATAACAGAGTGTATTGGCTGGTTTTATGTCAACTTGACACAAGCTAGAGTCATCTGAAAGGAGGGAACCTCAACTAAGAAAATGCCCCCATAAGATCCAGATGTAGGGCATTTTCTCAAGTAGTGATCAATAGGGAGGGCCCAGCCCACTGTGGGTGGTGCCATCCCTGGGCTGGTGGTCCTGGGTTCTATAAGAAAGCAGGCTGAGCAAGTCATGAGGATCGAGCCAGTAAGCAGCTGCCCTCCATGGCCTCTGCACCAGCTCCTGCCTCCAGGATCCTATCTTGTTTGAGTTCCTGTCCTGACTTCCTGCAATGATGGACTAGAATGTGGAAGTATCAGCCAGATAAACCCTTTCCTCCCCAACCTGCTTTGGTCACGGTGTTTCATCACAGCAATAGAAACCGTCACCGAGACCCTGGGTGTGCGTGTGAAAACGGCGTGCACCGGGGAGAGATGTGAGCAGCAGAGAAATGATCACGTAACCTGACCTGTCAATCAAAACGGAGGGCCACCCAAACTCCTCCCCTAGTGACGGACTCTGCCTCCCGCTCCCCCTAAAAGGGGGCCTCGAACAGTCCTTTCTCTTGGACTCTTGTGGCCGCTGTCTCTCTTGGCAGCATTATTTCTGGGTTGTGCTGTCACTTTGAATGTTTCCTTACTGCCTTGCGGTCTTGTGTGATTGGATGAGAGACTTTGAATGAGATGCTGGAACCCGGCAACGCCCGGCCTGGAGAGAAGCAGAAACACACCAAACCTGGGGGGCGGGGGGGATGGGAGGGGACTTTCCTCTCAAGTACAAGTGTCCGGTTCCCTCTCTCCTGGCTCACTCACTCGGGGGGATCTTGGGGGGCAGTGGGGAGGGGACCCAAATTTAGATGTGGGGTGAGGTGGTGGTTCAAAGTGTGTCCTGAAATCAAAGTATTGGCGATTTAAGAAACATCGTTTAGATTTAATTATTTATTCGTGTGTGTGTGTGTGTGTGTGTGTGTGTGTGTGTGTATACTCATGCATGTGTGTTCACTTATGCAGGTGCCCCATGAATCCCAAAGAAAGCTTTGGATCCTCTGGAGCTAGAGTTAGAGGCAGAGGATGCTGGGAACTGAACTGCACTGCAAGAGTAATTGCAAGTGCTCTTAACTGCCGGGGGTCTCTCCAGGCCTTAAGAAATGTTTCACTGGACCTGCCTGGACTGAGTCTACCAGGTTGATCGCAGTCCTCAGGGAGGATTTGCCCTGGAGGAGGTGGGAATGGGGGGTGAGCTGAGGGTAAGGGGATGGCGTGGGAGGGGGGAGAATAGGGGAACCCGTGGCTGATATATAGAACTGAATGGTATTGTAAAATAAAATAAAATAAAAAAAGAAATGTTTCAATCATGATCTTTTTTTTAAAAAAAAAAAAAAGATTTGTTTATTGTGTATATGGTAGTCTGCCTGCATGTATGTCTGCAGGCCAAAAGAGGGCACCAGATCTCATTACAGATGGTTGTGAGCCACCATGTGGTTGCTGGGAATTGAACTCAGGACCTCTGGAAGAGCAGCCGGTGCTCTTAACCTCTGAGCCATCTCTCCAGCCCTTTAATCATGATCTTTGTGTTTTAAATTTCCTGAGTGTACAAGTTAATTGCTCGTACATCGGGGTGCATATGGGAGCGATGGCTAGCGTACAATGGCCGGCACCCTGGCTTGGAGAGCATCACGAAAGTCGGAAAAACAGTGCAGCTGTCGTGGGCCCAGGGACGGTCCAGGGCTCACTGACACGGGAACGACCAGGTGGGGCAGGAGGTACAAGGGCAGTGTCATTAGGGAGGTGGCATTAGGAGAGTCATAGGACTCCAGTGGGGGGTGGGGGTGGCAGGAGGATGCCGGCAAATGGGATTCTGGGGACGCTCAAGGTCCCAAGCGTCTCAAGGAAAGACCTGCAGTTCAAAGCCATCTCCACCAGGAGGCGCAAAGCCGCTTTTGTGCTGGTATGGCGTCCTGCAGTTCCCTTCTGTGGACCGAGCAGAACTCTTCAATCCAGGCATGCGCTGTAGGACTTCCAGACCTTGGAGGGACCTCAGAGGATAAGGTGAGAGAGACACGTGCATGTCAGAAACTTCTCTGCCCTCTGTCCGCAGGCACCAGGAGGACCCAGTCTTCCCTTACTGTGGGAGTGGCTGTGGTGAAGCCTGCCTTCCGTCCTGGGTGTAGGGAGTGAATGTACCCTCTGGCCAGCTGCCATGTGAAGGGGAAGAGAAACTTCAAGAGAAACGATGTGACGATGTGTTGATGATGATGTAATGAATGTTTCTTGTGCACCTGTTGTCTACTAGGCATGGTTCTAGACAATGAGGACACAGTAGGTATGGCAAAATATACCTGTGATCCCAGAACCGGGAGGCTGAGGATCAAAAGTTTCAGGCCAGCCTGGGCTACACGTGGAGTCCCTAAAACAACATCAGCAACCAAACAATAGCACAGAAAGAAAAAGAAAGAGAAAAGAGAAAGCGTGGGCCATAGAAGCAACCAAGAAAGAACAGTCAACTTCAGATTGCAATGTGAGCCACAGTGGGAGCTGAGAAGGAAATGCCAGGGTGCTTACTTCGTCCTGGAGCTAGCACACGCCCTCAGAGGCACGAAGCTCTGTAAAAGCAGCCGTGGGTTTCCGCCAGCACCGGACTCTTCCTGCAGCCTCTGTCTCCGACCACGTGGCCTGTAGCTCCCCAACAAGTGACGGACGCCGCTGTTCATCTCCATAGCAAGCAGTCAAATGTGGTCCTACTGAGTGAGCACTGGGGTCAGAGAGGCGAGGAGCAGGGAGACCGTCGTCCACAGCCATGTCTCCCCTCCCCTTCCCAGTGTGAAATCACAAGTCAAGGCGTAGAGATCACAAGTGTCTTCTTGAGCAGTCCTGCAGATCTGGACCTATAAAAATGGCAGTTGAGAGGCTGAGGCAGGTGTCGTGGGAATTCATTCCATCAGCTGAAGCTGAGAGAGAATTGGCTTTGGTAGAAAAGAAATTACAGGTTGCACATGTGGATCATATGGATCCAGAGCTTAACTGCATTTTGGTTATATTACCCTCTATGGATTCCCCTACATTTTAATACATTCCCCTACATGGATTTTAATACAGAGGGAAGATATTATATTAGAATGGATATTTTTTATTTATTTGTTTGTTTATTTATTATACATACAGTGTTTTGTTTACATGTATGCCTGCATGCCAGAAGGGCACCAGATCTCATTACAGGTGGTTGTGAGCCACCATGTAGTTGCTGGGGATTGAACCCAGGACCTCTGGAAAAGCAGCTAGTGCTCTTAACCACTGAGCCATCTCTCCAGCCCCTGGAATGGATATTTCTACCACATAAACAGAATAAGAAATTAAAAACATATATGGAAGAGATTTCTGATTTGATTTTAAAAGGAAAATTAAGACTTCGTCAATTGACAGGAATGGACCCAGCAGAAATTGTAGTGCCTTTAACTAGTGAGGAAATTTCCTCTTTATGGGCAGAAATGAATATTGGCAAAGAGCTTGCAGCAACTTTTTGGGAGAGATGAACAACAATTATCCCAAAAGCAACAGACTTAAATTTGCAAAACGAACCAGTTGGGTTCTTCCTCACATCGCACAGGGAACCAATCTCCGGAGTCCCTGTGTTCTATACTGATGCAAATAAATCAGGAAACTTAAGCAAAGTGGTTCGAAGCCCTTATGATTCTGTGCAAAAGTCAGAATTGTATGCCATTCTCATGGTCCTAATGGACTTTACAGAACCTCTCAATATAGTTATTGACTTTAAATATGCAGAAACAATTGTTTTACATATTGAAACCATTGAAATTATTCCTAATGAAACAGAATTAACTTCATTATTTATACAATTACAGGAAATAGTCAGGAATAGGAATCATTATATATATATATATATATATATATATATATATATATATATATATATATAACACATCAGATCTCATACAGGTCTGCCAGGTCCTCTAGCACAAGGTAATGATTAAATTGATCAGTTATCAATAGGAAATATGCTGGATGCCTCAAAATTTCATAAAAAGCACCATGTTAAAAGCAAAAGCTTGGAAAGGATTTTTCCATCACTTGGCAACAAGCCAAGGAGATTATTAAAAAAATGCTCTACTTGTTCCTTCTATAACCAAACTCCATTACCTGCAGGAAGTAACCCTAATGATATACAAAGAAATGAAATTTGACAAACAAATACGTTTCATTTTGCAAAATTTGGAAAATTAAAATATGTACACCATACAGTAGATGCATTTTCAGGATTTCAATGGGCAACTGTGTTGAGTTCTGAAAAGTCTCTGTGGTTACACACCTGTTAGGAGTTAGGGCCATCATGGGAAAACCTGTATAAATTAAGACTGACAGTGCAGGCTGGGTGGTGGTGGTGCACACCTTTAATCCCAGCACTCGGGAGGCAGAGGCAGGTGGATCTCTGTGAGTTCGAGACCAGCCTGGTCTCCAAAGCGAGTTCCAGGAAAGGCACCAAAACTACACAGAGAAACCCTGTCTTGAAAAAACTAAAAAAGAAAAAAAAAAAAAAAAGACTAACAATGCTCCAGCATGTGCCTCCAGTAAAATGAAACAGTATTTTGTGTATTATAATATAAAGCATATTACAGGTATGCCGCACAATCCTACAGGACAAGCAGTTGTAGAAAGATCCAATCATACTGGGTGTGGTGGTGCACGCCTTTAATCACAGCACTCGGGAGGCAGAGCCAGGTGGATCTCTGTGAGTTCGAGGACAGCCTGATCTAAAAAGTGAGTTTCAGGAAAGGTTCAAAGCTACACAGAGAAACCCTGTCTCAAAAAGCAAAAACAAAAAACAAAACAACAATAATAATAATAAAAGAGAGAGATCTAGCTCCAACTCCCAAAAGTTTTCCTCTGACTTCTACACACAAGCTGTGACACACACAGGCTGTGACACACACTCAGGCTGTGATACACATGCCAACACACATATACAAATAAATAACTAAATGAAAGATCCAATCACACTTTAAAAGAAATGCTTAATAAACAGGAAGAGGGAACTAAGACCCCCCAAGGATAGATTGCATAAAGCCTTATTTACCCTGAATTTTCTTAATGCTAATGAGAAAGGAACACCAGCTGCAGAGAGACATTGGACTATAGATAAAACAACTGAATTAAACCAGCCTGTGTACTTTAAAGTTGTGTTGACCTCAGAATGGAAACCACGATATGTGTTACGTTGGGGAAGGGGTTTCAATTTTGTTTACACAGGAGAAGAAAAGCTATGGATACCATCAAAATTGATAAAGATTCATTTTGAACAGGAGAAACCTCTTAATAAGGAGAAAGGATGCTCATCCACTGATGTGACAATTCTACAAGTCAAAAGGAAAACTCACCAAATGAGTGTCAGGGCAGAGTTCTGTCTTTACAGTAAAATAACAATACCCATCTTCAAGAAGGCAAAAGACCTTGGACATCTAGACATCTAAAGAAGAAAGGAGGGCTTGAGAGATGGCTCAGAGGTTAAGAGCACTGACTGTTCTTCCAGAGGTCCTGAATTCAATTCCCAGCAACCACATAGTGGCTCACAACCATCAATAATGAGATCCGCTGCCCTCTTCTGGCTTGCAGGCAGAGCACTGTATACATAATAAATAGATCAATCTTTAAAAAAAAAAGAAAAAAGAAAAAAAGAAAGGAAAACTATCTAAAAAAATTACCAAGCAAAGAAAAATCGGACCTAATGGTACCAATATTCTATTTGGGGTAAAATCTCACTACCTAAACATCAATATTTCTTTACTTCTCAAAAAAGTTGAAGTCCCAACTCAATTGAAAATTAAAGCTGACTTTGGAGTTGGAGTGTGGCTCCCTCCTTCTCTAAATCCAAGCATGCTGTTAAAAGAAAAATTCAGAGTTTCTGTCTCCTATCAGAAGAGCCACCTGGTATGGGACAGAAGAAAACCAAAATCCAGGGACTAACTGTTGTCATAAATTTCTTTCACCTCTTACTTATTTTTTATTCTTTAGAACCTTTCTTTATATTTATATAACTATCTTAAAATTTAAACTTTCTGTTTTGATATTAATAGTGTTTAAGTTTTCTACAATGAACAATAAATTTTCCTAACAGCAATCTCTAAAGTCTCCGGAAGGTTGATGGGGCCCCACAACAATGATTCTGCCACATTCATAATAAAGCTGTTGAGTCCATAAATAACACTCAAAGATCGGCTTTGGACTACAAACTGCTCAAGACAATTCCAAGGTGGCTAGCTGGGATGGTCCACTGTAGCTGAATTTTTCCTGTGTCCAACCTGGTCATCAGCAGCTCAGACCCAAGTAAACACACAGAGGCTTATATTAATTAAAACTGCTTGGCCATTAGCTCAGGCTTATTACTGACTAGCTCTTACACTTAAACTCAGCCCATTTCTGTTAATCTATATGTCACCACGTGTTCCGTGGCTTTACCTGTGTGCCATTACATGCTCCTCCCTGGACAGTGGACTGGTGTCTGCTTACTCATCCTTCCTCTTCCCAGAATTCTCTTTGTCTGTTTATCCCACCTATACTTCCTGCCTGGCTACTGGCCAATCAGCTTTTTATTTATCAACCAATCAGAGCAACACATTCACAGTATCCAGAACATCCCACAGCAGTCCACCAACTCACACTGCTCTAGCCAGAACATCAGATGTGCTTTACGCATTACTCTGAGACTGGCTATAAATGTCACAACTAGTCCTCATGAGACTTAACCATTATTTTAGTTTTTTACTGGATCCCACAGAGATACCGTTACCCCCTCGACAGCAGGAAGCAATTCTAAGAAAACAATGCCCCCTCTCCCAACAAGTCTTTGTTTTCTCAGGGTTTCAGGTAATTGTCATCTGTAGGGGTTGGTTATAAATTATTATAGGACTGGGCATAGAACAATGAAGTCTAGACTCAGGAATCTCTTTTGGAATAGAAAAAAGGGGCATGGATAAGATAGGATAGTAAGGCAAGTTATTGTATCTACTTGTAAACTAAAATAGAAGCTATCAGTTTT
The DNA here is from genome assembly GCF_049852395.1 of Peromyscus maniculatus bairdii. Lineage (NCBI taxonomy): Eukaryota > Metazoa > Chordata > Mammalia > Rodentia > Cricetidae > Peromyscus > Peromyscus maniculatus. Next base: position 7,055,886 of record NC_134872.1, on the reverse strand, counting down.
AGATAATTTGTATTGGTATGGATTCTTATATACTGATACAAATTCAAAATTATATTTGTCATATTGTATATATGTTCCTACTTATGTTTAAAATATTTTTGTATATTGATATAGACATAAAGTTATTATTGCCATACTGAATGTATGTTCTACTTCTGTTTAGGTTATTTTGTATATTGATGCAAATTAAGGATATTTTTGTCATATTGCTCTATACATTTCTACCTCTGATTATGATATTTTTGTATATTGTCACAACTTCAAGGTCATTGTCCTTAAGCTGTACATCTGTTTAGAGATTGTTTATTTATAGTGTGAAGCTTTAGACTTTAAGCTTTATACGTTGATAAGTATTACAGGTCAATAGTCACCCATGTTTGTCAAACTTATAGTCATGTTAGTTAGGTTTTCTAGGTAAACCAAGATATATTTTAGATGGATAGGTAATCTTCAAACACTTCAAAGACCCAGAGAATATGGCATTTAAATGTTTTAATAACTTAGAATTCTGTTGACATGAGACACAATTGCTCCTGGTAGCACCAATCTATTCCCGAGAAGATGTTGGGCTTAGAAGACATTCCATATGGAGTTCATCTTCTTGGCAAAAGTGACCTGTTGAGCACATCAGGTACGAGATTCAGATTCTTCAGGCTAGGACAGCTATTGGAGTAATCTCTGTAATATTAAAATCTCTGGGTATTTAGTATGTGTTTCTTGCTTGTTCTTGTTGGTTGTAGTTCCATTTTTGTTTATGTTATTACCTTTTCTTCTGGACAATACTTGGCAATTATTCTTATTGTATATAGTTTTGTGTTAGTATTAGAGCCCTTTTATTTAGACAGAAAAGGAGAAGTGCTGTAGAATTTATTCCATTCAGCCAATGGCTTTGAGGTAGAAAGCCCTAGGGCACGGCCTTGCCTGCACATGTGACCACTTAAAAGCAGAGGCATAGGGGTCATGCTCTCTGTTTGGGGGCTCAAGCGGCATGGAGCAGCTTGTGGTTGGTCCCCATCTTCCTTGGATAGGACAGTGGCAGCTGGGCCAGCAGGATCAGCACCGACATCTCCTTGCTCTGTATTAGTAGTCTGTATTTCCCTGCACCCTTAATAAATTATTAAATAGATTTCTGTGGGCTCACACTTCAGGCAGGTGGATTGTAAATTTGAAGCCAGCCTGGGCTGCATACAGAATCACTTTCGAAAAAACCATGGGCAGGGGGTGTAGCTCACAGAGCCTTGTGGTGGTATTGTGTTCCCCAAAATATTGTGTACCCTAATAAACTTATCTGGGGTCAGAGGACAGAAAAGTCACTAGATACTTAGGATAGGCAGTGGTAGCACACCGCCTTTAATCCTAGCATTCCAGAGACAGAAATCCTTGTGTTCAAGGATACAGCCAAGCATGGTGACTCACGCCATTAATCCCAGAAAGCCAGCCTTTAATCCCAGGGAGTGGTGGTAGAAAGCAGAAAGGTATATAAGGAGTGAGGAGCAGAAACTAGGAGCATTTGGCTGGTTAAGCTTCAGGCTTTCTAGCAGCACAGTTCAGCTGAGAGCCATTCGGATATGAGGACACAGAGGCTTCCAGTCTGAGGAAACAGGACCAGCTGAGACGTTGGCCAGGTGAGGTTAGCTGTGGCTTGTTCTGCTTCTCTGATCTTCCAGTGTTCACCTCAATAACTGGCCTCAGATTTGATTTAATTAATAAGACCTTTTAAAATTCCTGCTACAGAGCCTCGCTCTGTCTCCTGCACAGGAGATGAGTGGATGAGTAAACAAAGCCAGTTTCCATAAGTTGATTGACATCCCAATTAAGGAAATACAGAGCCTGGGGAAGGGAGCACCTGGAAAGTCCCCCGCTACTGTTGTGACCCTTGAAATCCCAGCAGTTCTGAGCAAGACGCCATTCCCCTCAGTCACGGGTTACATGCCCTAAGGCCAAGTTCAGGTTCCCAGCTCGGGGCTGGGATGGGGATGCCCGTCAGAGCTCTGGGGTGGAGGGTTGCAGATGCCCGAGGCATGTGAATCACCAGAGGGCCTCTGAGGCACCTGACTAACTCATCGATCCCCCAGCATCAGGGACTCCCCAGGGAGAACAAAGATCAGAGACACCACTGGAGCTCCAGGGTCCATCATCCTGCCGTCACCCAGGACGCTTGCAAACTTCAGAACAGCCCACCTTACCCTAGTTGAACTTGAGAGTGATTTGCGGTAAAGGCTGTGTTTTCTTGACAGATGGTGACTCACCAACTCAGGCCTTATCAGTCCCAAAGGAGAGAGAGGACTTTGACATCAAGTCCGACCTGAGCCAGGGGCAGAAGGTCGCCAGCGAAATGGAGACACAGGGCTGGATATGTGGCCCAGTTGGTAGAGATCTCATCCATCACTCAGGAGGCCCTGGGTTCAGTCCTTATAAACCAAGTGTTGAGGCATAAATCTGTCAGCCCAGCACTCGAGAGTTGGAGGTAGAAGGTCAAGGTCATCCTCAGTTACAAGGCAAGTTTTAGGCTAGCCTGGGCTGCTGTGCCTTTCTTTTGAGCAGAGGGGGTATCTCTGACATCCTCATTCATCCATCCCACTCTGCAGGCAGGGAGACACGCCCACGCCAAAACCCCGCTTCCACACTGTCACCTGTCACCTGATGGTCATGTTGGCGGGAGTCAGGCAGCCTGCTTGTTTCTCAGCCACGTAAAGCTCATTCAGGGCCGCCAGGAGCCAGCAGGTGGAGAGGAGAACCTGTGAGGACGGGGAGGCTTGAGGGGGCTCCATCATATCTACCTGTGTTTGTGGCCAGAATTCGGCACGCGACACACCACATACCTTCCTTCCCAGTGGACTTGCTGCCTCTATGGAGACCACCTCTGCCATTCCTCATCCTGTTTGGTGGTCTTCCGGGGAGGAATGTCTTAAGTGCCCTCTGGCTTCTGGTGGGTTCTGATAGGCACTACCCTGGCCAAAGTGTCCATTGCCCCCGGTTTCTCCTCAATGGCTCCCACGGGTTGGCCACATTCCTCTCATTAAGACTCAGTTTCTCCTGTCCACTGCCCCATCCACACAACCTGTCCAAGTTTCTCCTGTCCTGGACCATTTAGGGGATGTGACAACTCCCGATGTCGCAGCCCTAAGGGCCAGCAACATCACTGGCCACTTCTGCACACCCACACCCACCTCCTCGTACGTGCATTTGTTAGTGGAGTCTCTCAATGGCCTTCATGAAGGGCCACCCCTTTCCTGCCGTGACCCGCACAGAGGGGTCGGGAATTCAGGCCGGGCCTGAGCAGCCCCTGCCACACGGAGGCCATAGACTCTGGTGGCAGTTGATGTCACTGTCCGCCTGCCTTTTGCTTTACTGGTCTTTCTGCATGGGTTGCTCGTGTGAATCTGAGCCATGGTTTCCAGCTGTTTCCGGGTCCCACGTGTGGTATGATGAGTCTGCACACTGGGGATCTCTCTAATTGACTCAGAGGCAAACAGTGTCTCTGCTTCCCTGAGATTTCTGTCTGTCTGGGGGCTCAAAAGCAGACTTCTTCCTTCAGGCCCAGGAAAGAGCTGATCTGTAGTCTGCAGCCTGATACACATTTCTCAATTTCCCATCCAACTGTCTTCATCCTGGGCTCTGCCCTTTGAGACTTCTCTGTAATAAATTAGCCTAATATGGTGTTTTGATGGGTGGCAATGAACCAGTTCCCCCAAATTTCCCCAAGTACAGCAAGCTCTCTAAACCTTGAGCCGTCTCTTAGCCGGGTGGTGGTGGTGGTGGCGGCGGCGGCGGCGGCGGCGGCGGCGGCGGCGGCGCACACCTTTAACCCCAGCACTCAGGAGGCAGAGGCAGGAGGATCTCTGGGGTTGAGGCCAGCCTGGGCTACAGAGCGAGTTCCAGAACTGCCAGGGCTTCCCCAGCCGCAGTCCTGGGGGGTTTTTCTAAGAGGAGCTGATGGTGGCTGTCTTCTGCAGGGACAGGAGGGACAGTATGATGGGGTCTGGTCTCCTTTTCCAGGCTGTGAGCCAATCCCATGGCACTTCCTGCAATTCCAGCTGATGCATCTTCTCATGTAAGCTGGCTGGAGCTGGCGTTCCTCTCCTACAGGATGGGGAGGGCCAAGTAACATGCTTAGTCCCGTTATTGTTTGGTGCCCTTCAAGTCCCCTCCCAGGCCGTTTCTCCCTGTCAGTCCTGTGACTAGAAGTTCCCAGAAGGAGAGAGGCGCCCTTTGCCTGGGATGAGACAGGGGGTTTGCTGCCCTGAAGCCCAGGTTTAACTGGGAGGAGTCAGGTCACCCAGGGAACAATTGCAGTTTCTTCCTGGCTGAGGTTAAAGGCCTGGCATTTGAATGAGGATCTAGTTTCAGCTCTGATCCACAGATCAAGAGTTTAAGAGGTGGGTGTGATGGCTCATCCCTGGAATCCCAGCACTCCAGAGGCTGAGGCAGGGGGATTGCTGCCAGTTTGACACCCTGTTTCAAAACAGCAAGAGTCTGTGGGTATGCGTGTACCATGGCACCATTGGAAAACAAAGCGCTCCCTGCCTCACTAGACAAAGGGAGAGCCCTTTTAATTCATTCTCTTTCTTTTGTAAGCTTGTCTGGGTCAGCGCATGCCACAAGCGGACAGTCGCTACCACAATGGAAGGGGCAGACGACTCCCTCTGCACTCATCAGGCCAGGGGCTGCTGTGACTCGGTTGGCTTAGCACGCAGGAAGCCCTGGGCTCCATCCAAAGCACAGAATGCCATCGGGTGCAGCAGTGCCGATCTCTAACCCAGTGCTCAGAAGGTGGATGCAGGCTGAAGAAACGGCCAGCATGATACAACGAAGGTTTGGGCCGTGGACAGGAGAGAGAGGACAGCCGGAGGGAGGCATCTGGAAGAGCCCAGAGCAGAGAGAGAAGCAGCAGACTGAACATGGCTGGCGGACTGGACCTGGCCAGGGCTAGGAGAGCGGGAGAGCGGGAGAGAATAGCGGAGATGGCGAGACAGAAGGAGCTAGAGAATGGGACATCCATCGTGAGGGAGCGTGGGAGAATAAGAGAATAGCACAGGACTAGGTACTGAAGTGAGTTATTTGGAGGGGAGGGGAGCTAAGGGGGGAGGGCCGGAGACTGGGGGAGGGGGCTTTGAAATGTGTAACAAGTACTTGGGAACAGGGACTGCGGGAGCCTAGAGGCGGCATGGGCTCTGACCTACAGCCACATGTTCCATCCATGGAGAGTCACCTTCCCTTCTGCCAAAGCGCAGGGAAATCTCCCGCAGATGGGAACAGCTTTCACAAGTTCCGGAGGAATGCTGGCTTTTATCTAATCACCAGAACCCCTTCCTTCCGTCGTCCAGACCGAGCTTATTTCTGGATGTTTGGACAGCCTGAGACCCCACAATCAGAAGTTCAAGGCCATCTTCTGCTATACTCTGAGTTTGAGGCCAACCTGGGCTTTTAGAGACGTGTTTCAAAAAAAAAAAACAAAAGGTGAGCCTCACGTCAGCCAGGCCCCCGGTGAGCCCCGCTTTCTGCTCCGGAAGACGCAGCATGGCTTTCGGGGCGCCCAGGTGTACTCTGTGTACTTTCCAGAGAAGGGGCGCCTGATTCGCATATTATTAGGAAATTCATAACAAGCTGAGTCATGCCTGGCTTGCCCTGGCTTTCACTTATCTCAGGAGATAAGTGACCTCGGTGGCCCGGAATCAGCGGGCTTCAGTTGCTGGAAGTGGACTGGGTTCCCACTAATCCCACCGGGAGGAGCCGGGCTGACAAAGTCACGGGGTGAATTAGAGAAGGAGGTTTCAGACAGGGCTCCAGGGTGAGGCAGAGCGGCTCACCACAGCTGTGAGGCAGACAGTGGGGTGCCACTGGGGCCCGTGACTGAGAATAGAGGGCTCCTCCTTAACTGCGCCCGCTCCAGCAGGGAAATGCTCCCTAAAAGACAGGGCTGGGGGGACCCCTGCCAGGTCCCAAGCCACACCTGCAACTCCAGCTCCTCGGACCCTCTGGTGGAGAAAAGAAGCTCCCCGGAGGCAGGGTGGGCGTGAGGGAGGTGACAGCTGAGGTGGTAGAGTACTTAGCGCTCACAGAGCCCTGGGTTCCAGGACCAGCATCCTGTCAACTGAGCAGAGTGTGCTCACCGGTAACCCCAGCAGTCCACATGTGAAAGGCAGGGGGATCGGGAACACAAGGTCATCCTCAGCAGGGTAGTGAGTACAGAGCAAGCCCGGGCTACTGGGGACCCTGTCCAAGCAATAAAACAAACAAACAAAAATTCACTTTCGACAGCATTCTTATAAGCCTGGTTTATGACTTGTGCTAGTTAAACCTGTCATTCACTCCTTGCCTGAGGCACCAAGTGCTCTACCCACTGAGCCATCTCCCCCCCCCCACTCCCCCCCCCCACCCCGCCCCAGCCAAGTGCAGAGAGGAAAGAGCATACAGCTGGAAATGATATCTTAGGCATGGCAATACACTCAGCTGATTACCAAAATATGAAAGTATCGTGTTGTTAATCACGGGGCTTCAACCTCTTACTTCGTAACCATGTGTTTGCTGCTGGCCAGGGCACAGTGTGAACAAGACGCGCCTGGCTGGATAGAATTTGGTTTGTACTATTATAACGAGACGGGGTAAAGGTCAATGACATCGAGGGAGTGGGAAAGAAGAAGAAAAACTGAAGTGAACAAATGTTAATGATCTTGGAAAATGATTATAAAGAGAAATAACTTGAAACTGCTCATGCTTGATGCATTAGAACTCGTATAAATAAAGTCGGCCTGGGCTAGTCGGGGCCGTCAGTTTGAAAGGCAACCAGTGATCAGACTCTTCATTCTTCGCTGAATTGAGGCACAGCACCCCGCTGGAGCTGGACCCTGGCAGCCACCTGGCAGGCAGTGAGGTCATCCTATCTAGGATTGGCTTACGCGAGCGACAATCAAATTAGTTCATTCCTGATTGGTTAGGGCTAGCAGGGGTGGGCTAAGGCTATAGTTTTCCCCCTTTCGGGCAAGTTTGAATAAGTCCCAGGCTCTGTTCTGGTTACCGCCTGAGATACCGTGGGGGCTGGCTCAGGCCTGGCACGGCCAGTTCCCCTCATCCTCGATGTCAGGGGCATCGATGATTTTTCACCCTCTGTTCATGGCATCCTCAGAGACTGTGGTCCAGTTTCAAGAGGCAGGAACGGAGGCCTAGTTTTTAACTGAGTTATTCGGAGCCTGTCATGGAATTTGCCTGGCCTTCCTTCTCACTGAGGATTCTAGGAAGAGGATGTGGTCCTGGGAGGAGGTCATGCTGCCCGTTAGCTCTTCTTTCCTCTGAGGTCATGGAGGGGCCAAGCCTCATTTCTCTATGCAAAGTCCATGGTCGTCCTTATTTCTATATGCAAATTCCTCTGCCAGGGCAGGGACAGACTTCTGGCCAGCAGCGATCCACACTCACAGCACTAGAGGGGAAAATTTTCTTCGCTTTGTTCCTCAAAACTGCTCCCAAGACAGGCACCTCTTCATTTCACTCCAGACCAAGTTGATTGGGTGCCCACGCCCAGGGTCGGTCGCACAGCCAGGCCACACAGGAGGGTCACGTGTCCACAGGGAAAAAGGAAGTCTCTTTATTTGTGAATACACTGTCACTTATTTCCTGACTGGATATTTCAATAATTCCAAGATTTGGAGTTTTTGGTTATTACAAATTGTGCTGGTGACACATTCTTTTTAAAGATTTATTTATTTATTGTGTATACAGTATTCTGTCTGCATGTCTGCCTGCACACCAGAAGAGGGCGCCAGATCTCATTGGGTGGTTGTGAGCCACCCTGTGGGTGCTGGGAATTGAACTCAGGACCTCCGGAAGAGCAGTCAGTGCTCTTAACCACTGGGCCATCTCTCCAGCCCCCCACCCCGCCCGATGACACATTCTCGTGGGTGTTGCTTGAGGCCCCTCTGCTGGCTGGCGCTGGTACCCAGCAGAGGACCCGCGGCATCACAGCGCTGGTGGACCGCACTAGCATTCAAGGACACCCGGTTTTCGGAGTTGGCACGGTTTCTGCTCCCCCGCAGTGTCGGCGTCAGGCAGCGCTGTGTAAATCCCCGGGACTGGTCCCCATCTGCGTCCACATTGGTGTGGCGGGCCTCAGGGTGAGAGGTCAGGGCTGTAGTTCACAGAGTGAGAAGAGCCGGACAAAAAGAAACCACCCAGGCACCCACGTCCTGTTTATACCAAGCTTAGGAACGGCCAGGACCACCTACGCTGCTGTAGCCATGTGGGGAGCAGGGAAAGGGTTCTGGGGGCTTTGCCTCCTCTGTTCCTCTCCCCCCCCTCCCCCACTTCCCTCCCTCCCTTTCTCCGTTCTTCCCTCTCCACTTCCTTCCGGTCAGGTCCAATTTCTGCCTGTCAGATAAAAGCCAGCGTTTCTCAGGAACTTGTGAAGCGGGTTCCCCTCTACCAAAGGAGCCAGTTCCCTTATCACCGCAGAAGGGACAAATGGCTGTGGTCCTATTGGCTCAACAAAGTGCACGCTGGCCTCCAGGACCACTCTGTGTCACCAGTGCCTGCTACACATTACAGAGTCCATGCTGACATCCTGGTTCTTCTTACCTCCTCCCTTACTCTAGATTCCCCGCCCCCCCCAGGAGCTCTCTACCCCAGCTACTCATTCTCCTTATAACCCTGCTATTTCAACCATGCATGGTCCTCCGTCTCCTTCCTTAGTCCCCTCTGTGCCCTGTCTTGTTCCTCACTGGTGGTCCTCTCTTTGTCTTCCTCTCTCACTCTTACCCTCTCTCTCCTCTCATGGTCAGGTCCAGTCTACCAGCCATGTTCAGTCTACTGCTTTCTCTCTCTGCTCTGGACTCTTCCAGATGCCTCTGGCTGTTCTCTTCCTCATATCTACGATTAAAAACCTTCCGCTTAACCACATCTTGGGTCAGTTATGTCGTCAGTTTATACACTTCCTACTTCTTTCTCTGTTGTTCGGCGTGGAGTTTGTATTGTTGTTTGTTTGTTTGTTTGTTTGTGACAGGATCTCATTGTGTAGCCCTGGCTGGCCTGTGTCTCACTGTGTAGCCCTGGCTGGCCTGTGTCTCACTGTGTAGCCCTGGCTGGCCTGGGTCTCACTGGGTAGCCCTGGCTGGCCTGTGTCTCACTGGGTAGCCCTGGCTGGCCTGGGTCTCACTGTGTAGCCCTGGCTGGCCTGGGTCTCACAGACACCTGGACCTCTGAATTAAAGTCACGTACCACCCACTCCGATCCTGCTGTTGGACTGAGACAAGTTCTCACTACCACACCACAGGTTAGTCTTGAACTCTTCTTGATCCTGTATTAACCTCTTAAATATGGGATTATAGGAGTATACCACTTGGCCTATTCTAGTCTGTACACAAGTTAGCGATCTGTATTCTTATTATTTGTGCACTTTAGATTTTTTTCTGGATTTACGTGTATAAATGTTTGCTTGCATGTATATCTGTGTATCACATGCATGTTTGGCGTTCGTGAAGGTCAGAAGGGGGAGTCAGATCCCCTGGAGTCTGAGTTACAGATGCTTGTGAGCCACTATGTGGTGGGTGTTGGGAACTGACCCTGGGTCCTGGAAGAGCAGCTAGTGCTACAGACCTCTGAGCCGTCTCCCCAGCCCCCTGTGCACTTTCCCCACACTCACATCTGCTTGTTTTTTACAACTGGGCCTGGAATCCAGGTCCTTGTACACACTAGCAAGTGTTCTACCCCGAGCCTTTCCCCTACATGGTCTCCTATATCTTATATTAAACAAAAATGTCACGGAAGAGTCTCAATCTCCCCCTTTCCCACCTCTGCCTTCTCTCTTCACAGCATTAGTTGAGAACTGTCCCTGGCCGAGTCTCCTTCGGCAGGCTGGCCTGCACAGGTGTTAGGACCTGACCTGGAAAGGGCCTCAGCTTGGTGTAGGCTCAGCTCCGCCTTTTTCAAAAAACCTTTTCATTTTTGAAACAGGGTCTCATGTAACTCTAGCTAGCCTCGAACTTACCATGTACCAGAGGCTGACCTTGAACTCCTGATCCTTCTGTCCATACCTCTGGCATGCTAGCACTGACGATGAGCACACCCTGATGTCTTAATACGTTTTGAACAAGGGGTGGTCATTTGGACTCATTTTACAATGTGCTCCAGACACACCCGCTGTGGCCGGCCCTGCTCCTCAGACCCCGACTCTGTCTCTCGGGCTCTAAAGGAAGACTTGGTCTTGGAGGGGCACTGGACTCTGATGGGGGAGGTGCAGGCTGCCTCAGCAGCCCCCTCCTGTGAACTCTGAAGAGCAGGCCTGTCTGTGGCAGGGTCAGGGTCGGCAGGGTCGCTGAGAATCAGGAAGATCCCGGCCCTGCCCCTCCACGGGTTTCTTTTTGATGTGACAAAACCCACACCAGGGGCTGGAGAAGATGGCTCAGAGGTTAAGAGCACTGGCTGCTCTTCCAGAGGTCCTGAGTTCAATTCCCAGCAACCTCATGGTTTCTCATAACCATCAATAATGAGATCTGGTGCCCTCTTCTGGCCTGCAGGTGTACACAAAAAAAGTCTTCCCATTTAAACACACACACACACACACACACACACACACACACACACCCCAGAAAGTTTATCGTTGAGGCCATTTCTAGTTTTTGTGTTTTGGTTTTTTGAGACAGGGTTTCTCTGTGTATCCCTGGCTGCCCTAGAACTCACTCTGTAGACCAGGCTGGCTTTGCATGCAGAACATCCACCTGCCCCTGCCTCCTGAGTGCTAGGATTAAAGGTGTGTACCATTAAATATGGCCAAAGATTGTGTGTGTGTGTATTTTAAAAGTTTGTTTATGTGGAGAAGTGTTTTGTTTCCATGTATATGCATGGTGCTGATGAGGTCCGAAGGAGCATTAGACCCCTTGAACTGGAATTATGGATGATTTGTAAGCACCTTGTGGGTGCTGGGAACTGAACCCAGGTCCTCTGGAAGAGCAGCCAGTGCTTGTAATCACTGAGCCATCTCTCCAGTGCCGAGAGCTAGGTTTTGCTTTGTTTTTTAATTTTTAAGGCAGGATAGAATGACAGGAAAGGCCAGGTATGGTCCAGGCCAGGCAGGCCTTCATCTCAAAACAAAAACAAAAACAAAAGCCGGGTGGTGGTGGCACATACCTTTAATCCCAGCACTCAGGAGGCAGAGCCAGGTGGATCTCTGTGAGTTTGAGGCCAGCCTGGTCTATAGAGCGAGATCCAGGACAGGCACCAAAACTATGTGGAGAAACCCTGTCTCGAAAAACCTAAATAAATAAATAATTAAAAATAAAAACCAAACAAACGACAACAAATCCCTACTGAGGAACTATTGGGAATTAACTGATGGCTGCCAGGGTAGGGGGAGTCATTTTTCTGGGGGTAGGGCCGGTAGATTGCCCTTGGACAGGAAGGCAGCACTTTTAACTGGACTCGTAGTGGGAGGGGGGCACGTGTTGGTGGGGTCTGGAGGGAGTGGAAGGGAAATTTGGGCATGAATATGATCAAGATACATTGTGCATGTGTGGGAAATGGTCGAAGAATTAAATACAACTATTCAAAACAAAAACAAACGGAAAAATCCGGGGTGCCCCCACTGTCTTAGAAGGGACGGGGACACACAGCCTCCACCATCAGGTCAGGTTGTCTTGAGGCCTGTTCTTCTAGCCCCTTCCATCTCCGGTGATCTTAGCCATGACCAAGCGGGGCTGTGGAGGTGACGCAGACACCCCCCTTGTCCCTGTCCCCTCCCCCCCCCCCCAGTGTCTCCCACTAGGCTTCGCTTTCGGTTCCGTACCACGGCCAGATGTAAAGCTGCTGTTCTGAGCGCTGGTTTCGTTATGGGATTCAGGTATAATAAGGAAGTTGTCGACTGAAACTGCGTCTGTTTTTCCTCCTCCCTCTCCTGGGTAGTTATACCAAGCTTCCTATCTCTGGACAGCCCGGAGGAGGGGGAAGCAGCCCGGGCGGGCAGCACAGGTGGAGCAGTTGGGCCGGCGCTGCCCTCTGGTTGGCTACCTGTGAGCTCAGCCCCGGGAGACAGTGATATATACAGCCCAGGAGTCCTGAGCCCCTGTGAATATTGTCACAACAGCAGCAGCTTCTTCCCAGAGGCACAGGAACCGACCCACACAGGACTTCTACTGAACAGGGGCCATGCCCCGCTCCAGGAATCCCAGCCCAGGGATGTCCCGGGACAGCAGCGACTTCTGTGGTCTCAGGTGGGTTGAATCCTTTCCTTGTGTGTGAACCCGGGTATTTCAGGGCCCCAAAAGGAAGCTAGACATACTATTAATAGACCCCAAGTCCAGACTTGGTTCTGCTTCTGGCTTGCTGAGCCTCCTAGGACCTTTTTCCTTATTTTTATTTTTATTTATTTATTTATTTTTTTTTTCGAAACGGGTTTCTCCGTGTAGTTTTGGTGCGCGTCCTGAATCTCGCTCTGTAGACCAGGCTGGCCTCGAACTCAGAGATCCACCTGGCTCTGCCTCCTGAGTGCTGGGATTAAAGGTGTGCGCCACCACTGCCCAGCCTTCTTATTTTCAAAAAGACAGAACAGGGGCCAGCAGGATGGCTCAGCAGGTAGAGGTTGCCTGACATCCAAGCCTGACAACCTGAGTTCAGTCCCTGGAACCACATAGAGGAAGCATGTAAGAATGACTCCTCTGCCCTCCACATGTGTGTCGAGGTACATACAACCCCACATACCTGCATACCCCTAGCCCACACATACACACACCACACACAACTCCCCACATCACACCCCTGCACACACACACACACACACACACACACACACACACACACACACACACACACTCACATACTTATACATGGACGAAGAGAACCCCGGTCAGTCTAGCTGACCCACCACAGTGCTCTGTGGCTGCTGAGGGGTCTCCTGGGACCTGCAGCTGTGTTCAGGAAGGCACTGGGCTGATCCCTCTGGGACTGCAGAGGTTGGGACTCTGGCAGGAGCCTCTGCCCACCCGCATCTGCCCCTGGCCTCCACAATTAAGTTTAAGTGTACAAGGACCAGCTGGGAGCGTCCGAGAAGGGTGCTCAGGTGTGAGGGAGCCAGGGATCACCAACAGACCTGGGGTAACTGGGGTGACAGGCTGGAACAGTGCGGGCCTGGTGGCTTTCTTTCTATTGTGTAAAGGAAGGATACCACAGACTTCCGTTGAGCCCAAGGTGATCTCTCTTCAGACCCTGCCTCTGAGCAGGAAGGGGTCCTCAGAGGTTTCAGGAACACCAGTCAGGACGGGTCTGGAGGATCCCCACACTGCAGGGGGTGTGCTGGGCACTTTGTAGGAACGCAAGAAAGACCCCACTTCTAAAAAAGATGGAGGCCCTGAATCGTCACCACTGAACAAGTGGGGCCAGGGGTGGCACAGGACAGGCCCAGAGTTTTGGGAAAGCAAGACCACCGTGTCTCCCATTCCAGGCATGCCAGTGGAGGCCCAGGGGTCTCCGAGGAGCACCTCACTACCCAGCAGGTGGGAAGGCAAGAGCTGTGGAAGTGTGGGTACCATCGCAGGAGTCCAGAATGATGCATTTGCAGTTAGCTTCTCCTGGCCCTTGCTGGGAAGCTTCATGGCCTGACGGATAGCTGTGGGAGGCATGGGCCCATGAGAGAGCACATGAGCTCAGCAGAGTCATTGGCCATGGGGCTGTGAGGCCCACTCTGGGTCCATAATCTTGTGTGGGGGCTGCGCGTGCATTGTGTTAAGAAGAGGTTGCTTGGTGCGGGAGTGAGAAGACAGGATTTGGAACGGGACGGGCAGAAGAATACCCAGGCCCAGCTCTTTGTTCCCAGCTCTGGGACTCTGACCGTGTGCCAGTGACTTACGACCTCGGTTCCCCATCCCAGACAGTCTGATTCTCGGGGCCCTGTCAGAGTGATGAGATCATAGAGGTGAAAGGACTCACAGTGTGTTTGTGTATAATTATTTATTTGTTCCATAAATACTCAGGGCCTGCCTGGCCAGCGGTGGGAACAGCAGGGAAGCCGCTGGCCAGGCATCCCTTGTGGGTCCTAGATATGAGGCAGCAGCAAGCTTGGCCATGCGATTTTAGCCTCTTACACTCGAAACAGAGGCAGTATTGGACATTCTGAGCTAGGGCAGGCTGGCAGTGTACAGGATGTGTTCCTGAAGGCCTTCCATGGTATCTGTGAGGCGACGTGTGTGTCAGATGCCTACAGGGGTGGAGGAGGGCGTGCTTTGTGGCACGTGAGGCCAGGCCAGTGTACTGATGAGGTCAGAGTGCAGTTTAGAAAATATGCCAAACACAGCCTCGTGCTGGGGAAAACCGTGCCAGCTTGGTGTGACTTCTTTGGTCCTTTGTGGCTATGAAATGAGTCGCCGGAGCCATTTTCCTATCTTAAGCCCTGTGATCCACGCATCACCCAGGCATTTCTGGCTAGGGTGGACTTTGTTCTCAAAGCTCTCAGCCATGCAATAAATGTGTTTACACCAGTGGCTGGGTTGCTATGGGCTCCTGGTCTGGGCCAGGGCAGGATTCCCCGGCAGCGACCAAACGTGTGAACAAAACAGAGAAGAGGAAGGAGAGAGTCCACGATGACTCCTAAATGGGCAAACGTTCACACTGAGAACCTAGAAAGATCAGTGACAGTGTAACATGGGGAAGTAGATCGCTGTCTTCTCAGGAAAAACAGACTATCCAACAGAGAAGGTCTCTTTGGGGTAACAGGCTCACCCACTCTGGCCAGCCCCTGACCTGGATCTGGAACAGTGTTTCTAGAACATTCCAGAGAAGGAGCAGGCAGAGGGGGTGGGGGAGCGTAGAGATGAGTTCAGAGGGTTGAGGCCATCTGGAAAGAGTTGCCAGGAGGTGGTCATGGGATTGAAGACCAGGACATCTTGGGCAGGAGGCTGGCGAATAAGAAGTCATGGGCTTGAGGTCAGGAGGTCGTGAGGACCCTGGGGTGGTCCTTCACTGGGGAACTTCACTGGGAAGCGTTGTGGCACTGTGCACTGTGTGGGTGTGGTGAAGTAGCAAAGCAGCAGGAAGAGGCAGAGCTCATCTCCACGCCGGGGGAAACTGTTTCCATAGCAACTGCCCCCTTTTAAAGGTGGCTGCTCCTTTCTTTCAGCTGGGTGGGAGTGTTCCTACTTGGGGTGGACCCCTGAGCCAAGCCATCTCAGGGAAGAAGAGGGGCCTGAGCTGACGATTGTGTCCTATGATTGACGGCTTCCATAATTTACGGCTTCCAGGATTTGATCCAACTGCTGTCCTGGCTAACAGAAGCCCCAACCCCTGTGGGTCAATATTTCTGGCTCAACTTCCTTTGAGCTAATTAGTATAGTCAGGTAGTAGTTCATTGGTCTAGATCTGCCTTCTCTTAAGCCCTCGTGCCCTCTGAGCCCCAGATTTATCAGTTTAAACACCAGAACGTTCTGTTTTAGATGTACATGGCATCTTACTCATGACTGCATCCCAGAGGCATCACTATTGAGTGTGGGCAAAGTCAAACATTTTCCTCCATTTTTTTCTCCTTCTTATCCCACCCAGAGCTGTATTTTGGAAACACAAAAGGGAGGCATCTTACTCTGGGGCTCTCAGGGACAGGAGCCAGTTTCTACGTGAGGTGCAGGCAGTATTACCTACCCGGCCCGTATGTTCCCGCTAAGGACCATCAGCCAGCGCTGCTTTCCAAACTGCCCACCTCCTCCCCTGGCCCAAGGACATCCTCACTTCCTTCAGAATGGTCCATGTGTGACACCAGCAGTGCTGTGGGTCTTGATGGCCCGGGATGATGGGGATGATGGTGACCTGCTGTGGGGTCCAGGTCTCCCACCCCAGAGGCTTGAGGGAGAGAAGGTGTCACCTGGTGTCACCTTCAAATCTCCCTGTGCTCACCACAGCAGTTTTCCACTGTTTGCTATCCTTTCATGCCCTTTGCACAGATCCCACACATAGGGAATTGTAAATCTAGATGTTTTATTTTCAATGTATAGCATTTTAATTAATTGTGTGCGTGTGTGTGTGTGTGTGTGTGTGTGTGTGTGTGTGTGATCTGCCATACATGTGACTGTGGATATGTGTATATCTGCCATGTGGGGGTGTCTATGGAGGCAGAAGAGGACATCAGATCCTCTTGGAGCTGGAGTTACAGACAGTTGTGAGCCGTCTGAGGTGGGTGCTAGGAACAGAATTTGGGTCCTTTGGAAGAGCAGCACAGTCTTTCAACTGCTGAGCGATCTTGCCAGCTCATGGCATTATATATATTATGTCATACATATACATACACACACACACACACACACACACACACACACACACACACACACATTCCAGGCACCCACATCAGACAACTCACAACAGCCTGTAACTCCAGCTCCAGGGGGTTCAACACCCTTTTCTGGACTCTGGACACATGTACTCACATGCACAGACAGACACATATACCCAAATTTTCTGGGCATGGTAACCTACCCTTAGTTCTAGCACTTGGGAGGATCTCTGTGAGTCTGAGGCCAGCCTGGTCTACACATTGAGTTCCAAGACATCCAGGGCTACACAGAGGCCCTTGTCTTGAAAAAAATAAACAAAATAAAGATAGAAGGGGGCGGCGGGAAAGAAGCGTACAGGAGACCACGCAGGGGCGTAGCCCATGTTCAAGGCGTGTTCAAGGACCTGGGTTCCAGTCCCAGTGTTGAAAACAGAAATGCCACATATGGGAAAGGGCACAGATCGTAACACAGCTTGCCTGCCCTGAGAATGAAACGGGCCAGGTCAGGCATGACCGTACACCTCGGGAGACTGAGGCATGACCCAGAGATCGAGGCCAGCCTGGGCTACGGTTATGAGAACTCGTCTCTAAAGCAACAATGAAGTAAAGGAAGAAAAGAGGGAGGGAGGGAGGAAATAGCACCCAGACACCCCCCCTCCACCCCCCACCCCCGCTCCTTGCTCCCTCACGGCTGTAGCAGCTTAGGTGGTCCCGGCTGTTCCTGAGCCTTCCACGTAGAGACTTGGGTGCCCAGGGCCTGTGTTTGGGTTTTCTCTGTGAGCTGCCATCCCGGCCTTTGATTTCGCAAGGAGGAGTGTGAGGGTCCTGTTTCTATAGGGACAAAGGTCTCCTGACAAACCCCAAATCACCTGGGGAGAGGGGAGATGATGACAGGTCTGTGTCCCTCTGGCCACTCTGGCGGTGCCGCAGACCGGCTGGAGAATCTGATTCCATTTCCTTCTCTGGAAAATGGGGGTCGGGACCCCCTTCCCTGTGGGGTTGTGGAGGACTTTAAACAGGTCGGCAGCTTTGGAAAGCAGCACCAGGAGAGGGTGGCGTCATGGCGACAGGTGTGTGTGTGTGTGTGTGTGTGTGTGTGTGTGTGTGTGTGTATGTGTGTGTGCGCGCGCAGGGGGCATGGGTGACTCTTCAACTGAAGGAGCTGCTGTTTTGGTTGTAGCCCAGCGGAGACCCCGAGGGTCCCAAGGAAGCCTCCCGCAGATAAGAGAGCCCAATCCTTGGACCGGCAGGTTCCCAAGAAGGACCCTGAGTCCTCCAACTCCAAGCCCCCCTCCGGGCCCACTTACAGGAAGGCGCTTCGTCGGGTGGCCAGCGATGGGACCAGAGCTTCTGGGAGCCCATGTCACTTTGCAGAGGCCCAGGGAGCTGTGGCCCCAGCCCTCCCTCTGGGAGAGGAGAGTGAACTTCTCCCCAGTGAGCCGGGACCCCCAGAAGACACCAAGAAAGAGAAGCCCCCGAAGCAAGCCCAGCAGAGCTGGATGAGTGTGCTGCTGAACATCTTACTCCTGAGGGTTGGCCTGGAGGAGCCCAGGGAAAAAGCCAGCAGGAAGTCCAAGGGGAAAGGGGAGGCCAGCAAGCTCCCCGAGGCAGCCGAGGAGCCGGGCCTCAGGAAGAAATCTCAGGAGAAGAAGAGCGGTCGCAAGAAACACAGTCACCGGAAGCCTGAGCCCACAGGACCCCGGAACTCAGAGGCAGAAGGCCAAGAGGACACACTGCCCAGCTTGGCTCCCTCACACACCGAGGAGGTGGACCTGGGGCTGATCCGCAGGGGTGAGCAGAGTAGGGTAACCCCACTGTCCCACCCCAAGGACCAGGGTGCCCTAAGTTTATCTCCTAAATGTCCTCAACTGAGATCAGATGCAGACAGTGGGGGACATTTCTATGAGGTTAAACAGCTGAGCACTTGGGATCCCATCGGGGGGCCACCGTTCTACATGCTGTGTGGCCTGGGGCCAGGGACTCCCCTCTGGGTCTTAATGTGCCCCCTCCCCGCCCCATCTACAACAATAGATAAAATCGTCCCTGCCGCATGGGTTCCCACAGCTCACACAAACGAGTGCCTGGTGTGGGCGCACACTAGCTGGTATAAGGCCATGAGGTTTGGGGAGAATGGAAGGAGCTGATCTCCCACCCCGCGGGCCTATGGGCGCCGGCCAGGTGCTCCGATGGTTTCTGCAGTGTCTGTGCCTGGAGCCTTCACCCCTCCGTGATGAAAGGAGGGAGCAGGCCTCCAGGCGTCCCACAGCCGGGGATGTGGAGCGAAGTCCCCTTCGCTCCCCCGGAGGCCTCGGCGGTATGCTGGAGGCTTTGGTGCCACCACACTGTGACTCCCATGAGAGCGGGAGCTGGTGGGAGGGGAGCCCGCCCTGAGACACGCCCCCTTTGCACCGGGAAATCCTGGCCAGTTTCTGATTTGGGGAAGGCTTGGGGGTGGCTGCTGCCTGGCCCATCGCTCTGTGGCATCCACTCTGTGGGTTAACAAGGTCAGTGGGGTGTCACTAACCCTGGCGTCTACGCATCTGACTTCCAGGGAGCCCAGATTCTGAATTCCCCCCGGCTCTGCCCGCTGAGGGAGGCTGTGCTGAATCCTCAGAGAATTCTGCCCAAGCTGCAGGTCCCCCGTCAGAAGAGGAGCCCCCAAAGCCTGACCGTGAGTCCAGATGGCTAAGGTCCTTCTCTCCTTGCGGGTGGGAGGCTGCCGCAAACTAGAGGGACCACTCGGGGTGACTACTGAGCCCTAGCAGGGAGAGTCTCGGACCACGCCCAACTTTCTTGCCTATTCCGCTGCTCCTGGCACTGTGTGCTGATTTTAGAGTCTAGCCGGAGGGAAGCAGAGGCACTAGAAAGGCTGCTTAGCAATGCCCCTGCCTCCGCGCCAATGGGCACGCGACTTTGCTTTCGATCTCTTCACATGTATTTAAAAAGACAGAGAAGAGGGGCCGGGCTGGGGTGTGGTTCAGTTGGTAGAATGCTTGCCTGGCATACACCAAGCTGGCAGTGGATCCCCAGCATCCCATAAATGGGGTGTGGCGGTGCACACCTGTAATCCTAGCCCTGGGGAGGAGGGGGCTTCTCCCTTCGAAAGCCTCTACCGAGCTGTTGCGGATCTCCGAGGGAACCAGACTGGCCATGTTCACACTGGGAGTCCAGATCCGAACACTGCCTGTGTACTTAGGCGTGGTGGTACACCCCGCTCTCTTGCAGAGGATGAACTCATCTGGAAGATAGTGGAACTGCTCAAGGAAGCAGGAGACCGTTTGGAGGAAGAGGTGAGGCGCCAGCACCAGAGATCACCTGCTGGGCTGCTGCAGCTCCGGGTTCGTGCCCCACCCGCCCTTCCCAGTTAGCCCTTACTCCCTAATTCCTGAGGCCGCCACCCACTCTGGGCTGCCCCTGTCCCGGGGCTACCTTTACCCTCTCCTCACGGCCAGGGGCCTGACTCACATTCTCTCCCCTCCCCCACAGCAAGCGCAAGTCCCTCAGCCGGAAGTGGCTCCACGAAAGCCAACGCCGCCGCCGCCCCCCAGGAAGAAATCCCAGGAAAAGAAGTCCAGTCTGAAGAGAGCCTTGTCCCTCAAGAGGCTTGCCCCCGAGGAACCCAAGCGAGCGGGTGCAGCCACTGCCCTTGGCCCAGAAACCCGTCCCAAGAGGCCCAGCTTCCTACCCCTGTGTATTAGCAGCCAGCGACCTTCCACCTCCAGCATCCATGGTGAGCGGGCTCCGGCAGTTGCCATAGCAACCGCAGCTTCCCTCCGGCTCTGGGATCTTCTCAGGGCTGGGATTGGCCAGCCTTGTTCTGATGCCCACACTTAGGCCTCCAGCAGTGTGGAGAGGGGTGGGGGTGGAGATGGAGAAGGGACAGGAGCTGGTCACCTCCACATGGCCTCATCTGGGTGCAGGCAGCCCACCTGGGCCCTTGAAGGGACTGTATGCAGAGTCCTCAGCCACCCACATCTCTGCAGCTGCCCTGAGGAGGTTTTCATGACAGAGCTGGAGACAGGGGCCCTGGTTCTCAGCTACAATTTTTTTTTCTTTTACTATGTGTGTGTGTTTTTGCCTACATGCATGTCTTGTTACCATGCACATGTCTGGTATCTGTGGAGGCCAGAGGTGGGCATCCGATTCCCTGGAGCTAGAGTTCCAGATACTTGTGAGCCACCTTGTGGGTGCTGGGAGTCAAAGCTGCATCCTCTGGAAGAGCAGTGGGTGCTTAACCAGTTAGAACTTAGAACCCTTTACACACACACACACACACACACACACACACACACACACACACACACATTTTGTTGTTTTGATTTTTTGGTGGTGTTTTTTTGCTGTTACTGCTTTTTTGTTTTGTTTTGTTTTGTTTTTGTTTTCTGTCTGTTTGGAGACAGAGTTTCACGCAGTCCAGGCTGGTCTCAAACTCCCGGGTATAGCCAAAAATGTCCTTGAACTTCTGGTGCTCCTGCCCACTTCCTAAACGCTAGGGTTATACAGGCTCATGCACCTCCTCCCGGTTTCTGAGGTACTAGGAGCTGAACCCAGAGCCTTGGGCCTGCCAGGCAGACAGTCTACCAGCTGAGTGCCCCAGGCCCTCCCCGTTTCTCTCTCTGTCATCTCGTCTCGGTGTCCCAGACTGCTCTCTGTGTCCTATTGTCTGTCCGTATCTCGGTTTGTCTCAGGGGAGAGGAAGCTGAGATGAAGGGTGAAGAGATGAGGTCATAGTCACGTGGCCCATCAAAGCTGGAGCCAGAGTTATAGGGAGCAGGGCTGGTCACATCGGTTCTTCCTGAGCATCAGGGTGGACGGGAGCCGGCCTCGAGGGACACTGTAGCCAGAAGAGTTTCTGCCTTAGAGAGCATGGGTTTGGGTTCTTAAGAGGATGGTTTTTTCCTGCAAGATGGTTTAGGCCATGGACATTTATTCATGTCACGGAGCCAGGCATCTTCTGTCCCCCAGTGGACCAACCAAAATGGTGGCTAGGTAGGGAACCCATGGAAAGAGGGAGGAAAGGGCAGAGAAGCAGAGAAAAAGGTTTCTCTGGAGGCTGCAGAAGCTTGATCTGGGCCTCCAAACAGAGCCCCAGACCTGGCACAGCCCAGAAGCTCACTGAGCCCAGCGGAGCCTGAGGTCAGGGTGCACTGGTACCCGCCTGGGCTCAGAGCCAGCTGCTGGGTGTGGCCGACACAGCACACTTACTGTGCCTTTCTGCTCCCCAGACTCAGAGGAGCCCGGATTCCAGGAGGTCCTGTCTGTAGACGGTGGGGGCGCACATCCCTCTGAACTTCACACCCCAGTGGACGGTCATGGACCCGCGGCGGAGAAGCCATCGAGGGACAGAGCCTGGGAATCCAGTTAGTACCTTGCCCCTCAGAGACCCCCTCAAAGAACCTGTCTTGACTCTGCCATTTGAAGAAGAGAAACTGAGGCAGAGAGAGGGATGCCGAGGCCTGTTTCAGCCTCCCTTTGGGAAGCCACAGGCCGTGGAGACAGAGCACACTTTACCTGCTAGCCTCTGTTTCCTCCTTTTGCAAGGCTGGTCCTTGCGAGTTGCTGAAGGTCCTAACTGAATCTTGGCCTGTGAAGTAGAGGGGGCGGACAGGGCCTGGCAGCTCCTGTGTGCTGTTATTATGTTAGGTGACCAGCTTGAGAACTGGGCGATGATGGGAAGGGGCTGAGAAGGGACCCATTGTTGACACTTTAGTGTTGGCGGAGCCGGGTCTGGGTGTGAAATACTGTCAGGTCTGCACATCTGGAGACATCTGGGGGCAGGGGGAGCTGGGGAGGTAGTAGTCAGTATTAGCGCCTCCTAAGCATGGGGCCCCAGTCTGCACTCCAGAACATGAAAACAGGAAAGAGAAAGGACTGAAGGGACAGTGTACAGACCTGGCCCTCGGACGCCAGCGCCGGCCACAGAGGCTTTTGTAAGAAACCCTGTTCTTTCCTCAGGAGAATTCAGGCGGAAGATCCTGGCCCTACTCAAAAATGCAGAGGAACAGAAGGGAGAGCAGGTGAGGACTCCCTCCCCCACCCCCTGCTCTTTGGGGGACCCCCGCCCCGTTGCTCCATCCTAAGCTCCCGACTGGCCTCCCCCAGACCATCACCCTCCTGCTGGGTTACACTATCCAGGCTACAGTTCACCTTGGACCTTCTCGAGGTCAGGGGCCCTGCCTCAGTTTCTCTCTTCTTCCCCACAGCAAGCTCAAGTCCAGGAGGCAGAGGAGGCTGGAGAAAACCCCGCCCCAGCCTGCAAGGTGAAGTCACATGGGAAGAAGTCCAACCTCCGACGGGCCTTTTCCCTCAGGAAACACGGTTCCAAGGATTCCAAGAGGACAGAGGCCTCGGGGTCTCCGGGTGCTGCCAGCCCGGAGGCCCGGCCACCCAAACGGCACAGCTTCCTGCCTATGTGTGTCAGCGGCCACAGAGCTTCCATCTCCAGCGGCCCAGGTGAGCAGGCCTGGTGTTACCATGGCAACTTCAAGTCTGCTGTGGGCTCTCTGCTGTGGGAAGAGCGGGGAGGCGAGAGGGCCAGTTTTCAGCAGGACACCCCCCAGAAAACTCAGGGTTCGCTCTTAAAAACGAAGGCATTGCTAGATCTGGGATTGTCGGTTAGATGTCCCCTGGGAACGCTAACAGAAACAGACCAGGGGACTGAAGGGGACCTCACTAAAGCATGAGGACCATTGATGTGCCGTGATAACCTGGTACTTGCCCAGTGCCTGCTGTATATACCGCCAACACAGTACTATCTCATTTCACACGGGAGGTCTGTCTTATGATTCCCATCTGATAATGGGGGAATGTGAAGATCAGACTGGCCGGGCTGAGCCTTGCACATTTAAAGGGAAGATGATTTTTGCTGGGTGGGGGCCATGGGCATGTCCATGTGCTTTTTCAACTGCAGACTGTGAGGAAGCAGAGGGCAGAGAGAGAACACTTGAAATCCCCTCAGAAGCAGGGCCGGGCCGGGACCTCCCCGAGGAATGAGGCAGATGCCTAACTCATTTTTCTAACTCCATTTTTCTGCAATCCTGTGCAGAAGACCTGGAGTTCCAGAAGCAGGAGGCTGCAGGAGGAGAACCAGCTGGGTCCCCAGAAGTACCTGTCCAGGCCAGAAGCCACACGCCAGATGAGCAGCCTCTACCAGAGGGAGCCTGGGAATCTAGTTAGTATATCCTGCGCCCACAGGGATAGCTTCCACCAGCTCCTCTCCCAGGATGCCCCAGGCTGAGTAGGGGATGCTCCTAAGAGTGGAGAAGGCAGCTGAACCGCCCCGAGACCCCCCCCAGTGGGTCCAGGGACCATTGGTGTGCTCTTTAAACTGGGGCTGCTGTGCCGGTCCAGACGAGGCTTTTGGGGTGTTAGTCCATTTCATGGGTGTAGATGGTCCCACCTCGGTCCGACTCAAGCTGCCAACAGTTGGTAATGACCTCTCTGTGAGTTTCCTGACACTAATGCAGCTGAGTGCCCCTCCTCTTGTGGTTGGCCACTCCGAGGGCAAGTCTCCATTCCTGACATTAGGAGTCCTCGGTTTCCCCGGGTGTCAGGTGGAGCCGAGTGAGGTCACAGTCTTTATTTGAACAGCCATGCTGCTGTGGCAGTCTGTCTGTCATGGGTGCTGTGGCAGTCTGTCTGTCATGGGTGCTGTGGCAGTCTGTCTGTCATGGGTGCCGGGCGCCACTGGGGACACCTTCTCATCCTTCCTTTCTTCCCTCAGAGGAGTCCGTCATCCATAAGTTGGTGGAAGGTCTCCAAGAGGTGGACAGCGAGCTAGGGAGGCAGGTGAGTACCCCTCAAACTCTCCAGCCAGACACAGGGACTCGTGCACCCTCCTCTGAGACCTGGGTTCCAGCCCTCCTTCTGAGTGCCGGTGGTCACGTCCCTTAGTCTCTCTAAGCTTCAGTTCCCTCTATCGTAAAACAGGGATAATTCCTGCTTCACCAGACAGTGCCCATGTAGCGCGCACCTGACCCACGGCAAGCGAAGAGAATGTTAGTTTAAAATAATGGGATGCAGGCAGGCTAGGGCGACGGCTCAGCAGGCAAGAGATCCCGAGTTCAAATCCCGAGCACACGTATCAGGAAGCCAGGCATGGCCTCATGCATCTGTAAGCCCAGAACTGTGTCGGGGGAGACTGAAGGGTTGCTGGGGTTCAGTGGCTGCCAGCCTACCTCCAGGGTCAGTGAGGAACCCTGTCTCAAGGGAAGAAGGCAGAGCCCTAGAGTAGGACATCCAATATCCTCTGGCCTCTATATGTACATGTGTGTATACATCACACACACACACACACACACACACACACACACACACACACACACACCAGAATGTTCAAAGGCTGCCCAAACCAAATCCTCAGAACCCAGAGACCTTGCGCCCTCCAGCCCTTCAGATCCTGCTTGCAAGGACCCTTTCTGCTGTGGCCGCCATGCCGGTGAGCAGTTTAGCTGGATCCGGTTCTTTCAAGCTTGTAGCTGATCTGTCCCCACACAGGCTCCTGACCTCCACCATCAGTCTCCCCTAGAGAGACAGGCAGGTCCCATGTGAGGGTGTGAAGGTGCCTCAGCTTTCCTCCTCCCAAGCCCAGCCCCAGGACATCTGCATCTCACCACCCAGCGACCCAGAGCTCCCCGCCCCGTCCCTCCCCCCCCCCGTGGCCCTCCCCCCGCTCCCCGTCCCCCACCACCATGTACAGTAGGGAAAATCAACACTGTGCACTTCCCGAGAGCATCCTCCACCATGGCTGCCTGGGCCGCCTCGTCCCAGATCCTCATTCCCCATCCGTGTGTCCAGGATCTACGATACACCACATGAGACCCAAGTCTTTGTCTTTGGGGCCAGCCCCCAGGAGACCCCAGCTGCCATGTCTAGATAGGAAGAGAAGAAAACTGACCGGAAGAACCTTAACGTGGCGCTAAGAAGCCATTAGGTTCTGCGTGAACTGTCTTGCTTCTGCCCCTAACCGTTTTGGAGAGGAGATCTGGTCTCCCCCATTTTTATAGCCAAACTTAGAGGCTCCGAGTGACATGTTCTGTGCAGGGCTGTGCGTGCATGCGCTTTCTTTCTTTTTGCTGTGATCATGCCTTGTAGAAATGATGGGGGGGCAGCGGGGGGGGGGGACCTTAACGGAGGGGTGCTCACACAGATACCAGGGAGCGGGCTGGGGTGGGAGGCTCTCTGCCTGCAGCACTGACGACGACCTCCACTTTTGTTCCAGATCCGGCAGTACCCCAGCTTCAGGAATTTTTTAAATGAGTTCTCGGATGCCTCCCTCAGGAAGCTGGTGGCCACCCTAGACAGACAGAAGGCCCATGAGTCCTCGCATGCCTCCTTCAGGAAGCTGGTGGTCACCGCAGACAGACAGAAGGCCCGCCTCTCGGAGGAGGACAGGAGCCTGGCCAGCAGACCCCCACCGTGCGCCTTTGGCTCACTCAACAAGTTTGCCGCCAACCACAGCTGTGCCATCTGCACCCTCATGCAATCCAGAGGCCAGTACCGGGGGCACAGCTATGCCCACTTCCTGTCCAGGAAGGCCCAGCAGGTGAGCGCCCGAGGGGAGGGCCGGGCAGCAGCAGAGGGTCCCAAGGGGGGATGGCAAACAGGATCTTCCGACTCTGCTGACGTGCTCACTCAGACTTCTAAGAACTCATGTGCATTGGTGTGAGGGTGTCAGATCCCCTGAAACTAGAATTACAGACAGTTGTGAGCTGCCATGTGGGTGCTGGGAATTGAACCCGGGTCCTCTGGAAGAGCAGCCAGTGCTCTTAACCGCTAGGCTATCTCTCCAGCCCCAGCAACTTTCATCTAAAATGACATCCATTTATTGCGTGTGGGCACACCCGCCACGTGTGTGAGTGCCGCGGCACGCACGTGGAGGTCAGAGGACAGCTTGTGGGAGCCGTGGGTGCGGGCTTAGTGGCCAGTGCCAGTGCCTGCCGAGCCCTCTCTCAGGCCCATCAGTCAGAAGTTTTAGGCTTCGGTTCCAATGCCACCTCCTTGTGCAGACTTCTGGGACAATTCTAAACCACGACGACAGGATTAAGCGGTAGTCAGATGTCAAAGGACTGGCGGCCGAGGCAGGGGGAGCCAGTGGTCCCCGGTGGCCGCCAAGAGGATGGCGGATGCAATTTGGACGATCAAACTTTGGAGTCTATAGTTGAGGTGGGAGGGCTGGGGACCACTGTTCACGGTGCGGGAACAGCTGCACAGGCCAGTGGACGCAGCGTGGGTGTGGATGCAGCGTGGGTGTGGACGGGGGCGTGGACGGGGCCGGGGCTGGGAAGCGTGCTGCGTGCAGAGTGGGACCCGCTGACGCGGCTGCGGCCTTTCCCCCTCCCAGAGCATCACGAGTCCGGCTGGTCAGAGTCCGGACTGAAGGCTGCCGCTGCCGCCGCATCTCATACCCAAGTTCTGCCCGACTAGCCGGCGGCCAGCAGCAGCTTTGGTACGGAGACCCCGAAGACACGCAGGACGGCCTGGTCTGTGCTTCCCCAACACGCCTGGAGACGAGCGGGGGACACTGACGCCCTGCGCAGTCGGCGCTGTCTGGGGATGCTTTTCTTCCTGGAAGCTGGACCAGAGGCCAACTGGGGGTGGGGACTGGGTTGGGGTTAGGAGAGCCGGCTCCACCCACAGAACCTGAGGAGAGGTCTCACCTCTGCATCTCTCCATCCCACTGTCATGACGGCTGACACCCGCCAGATCCGGCTTTCAATGAGTATTATCTAGGGTGTGTGTGTGTGTGTGTGTGTGTGTGTGTGTGTGTGTGTGTCTTTGGGGGTGGGGGCTGTGTGGGTATAGGTCAACCTCAGTGGAACCTCCTCCAGTTCTAACTACCTTGTTTTTTGAGAGAGGGTCTGTCACTGGCCTGGGACTCCCAAGTGGGTTTATGTAATGTTGAGAGTCCAGGGATCCACCTGTTTCTGCCTCTCCATTGCTGACATCACAAACCACCACACCCCACCATAAATGAGTCTTTGTTTTGAAAAATAGTTTTTTTTTCAATTCGGTCTCCAACTCAAAAAAAATGCACATGCATTCAACAGCTGAGTCTCAGACCCACGTCACTTACTCAGTTGACCAAATAGTGTTTAATGCTAGTGGATTCATGAGACCCCTGGGAACTCTGCAGACCCTGACAGAAACCTGGGGTGACCCATGGATTGGGGGAACCCCTGACCTCCCAGAATCCTATTAGCCTTGTGAAGATTCTGAAAGTTATCTAGTGTTATGTCTATAATTATTTTTATTGTATTGAGACATGGTCTCAATATGTAGCTCAGGCTAGCTTCTCGAGTACTGTGAGGACAGATGCGTGCTATACCTGGGCTACTTTATCATGGTCTCATCGGAAGTCGACGGAGGGCTTCCGGCTGGGCTGCCCCCGATGGCGGCACAGGTGTGCGCTGCTCCAGAGCCTCAGGCCTAGGACACCACGCAGTCTTTGTCCCGCCCTTCTGCACACTGTGGACGTGATAGCATGCTCCCCGCTGATGGCTCCCTCTTGTGGGTGTGTCTATTTGCACAACTGTGAGGTGTGGGTGCCAAAGGCCCTGCCTCCCACCCAGCTGGCCAGTGACTCAGATGGGCAGTTTCTCACATGTCCGTACTCACACTTAGGTGATAAGGCCACTGACTCCCTGGGCCGTTGGCAGGAAGGCGGGGACCGTGGGGGAGGGTATTAGAGCCTAGATGCCAGATGAGTCTCCTTAGCCTTGGAGACTATCGGTGATCACGGTGATCACGTGGTGGTCACGTCAGGCTCATGGCAGGGTCTATGGGTGAGAGATAGAATGAGGGTCGGGAGGCCTGGGCTCTCAAGTGGGACCAGCCTCGAGCCTGAGGCATCCTTTCAGGAAGTTCAACTAAAATCGTCTTTTTTTTTTTTTAATTGCTTCAAGGTGTTTTTATTGGCACTTGGTGACCTCCTTTTATAGGTTTATTTTAGGCAGTATTCAGGGATGCGTCGCTGACGTGCAAGAATTAAGTTTTGAGATGAGGGTCAGGAACCTTTTGTACATAATTTATAATTTATTTTTTTCTTTATTATTTTATCAGTAAGACAATCAGTGTCATACATAGTCCAGGCTGGCCTTGAACTTGAGGCAGTCCTGCTCTGCCTAGCAATAGCTAGGATTACGGGAATATGCCACTACATCCAACTGTACCATTTCTTTTATTTAAAGATTTTGTTTTCATTTTAAATTATGTGTGTGTGGGTTCGTGTACATGAGTGCAGTGCCCACAGCGGCCAGAAGAGGGCACTGTATCTCATGGAGCGGGAGTTGCGGTGGCTGTGAGCAGCTCACATTTAAACAGAGTCATTTCCAAACCTTGGACGTAGTTTCTTATCAGTGAGGACCTTCCGGGTGGTAGAGTATTAGGTATGAGTTCCAGATGCTGGCATCCAAGTCTCGTTTTTTTGTACTGTGTTGTTTGAACCAATAAAGATGCTGACTTTCTCGGAGTGTGATCTGGATCTTTCTAGAGAAGCTAGATGACCACCCCCTTGCCCTATCCAGTGGAGACAAAATGGCTGCCCCCGTCCCATCCAGTAGATGAAGGATGACCACCACTCTGCCCCATCTAGGACAATCGGAGCCTGCTGGATAGGGGGGCCCAGCCTCCCTGTCCCCTGCCCTGGGTTCTCTCTGGATATTTCTCATGTGGTCCATCCTTGGGGTGACACCATGATGTCACAGTGACAGAGGGGTCATAGGTTGGGTGGTCAGGAGCCCCAGGCTTCCCATTCTGCAATGTCGGGAACGAGGCATTGCCCTCGGGACTTCCACAACCCTGCGAATGTCAAGGTGAGAGGCACAGAGACCGGGTCGGCCATCTTTCTTTTTTAATAGTCCATGAAGCTGAATGTGACTGTGCGTGGACGTCGATGGGGCAAGAGGCCCTTCTATGCTACAGGTCTGAATGAAAAAATGAGGACATGGCTGACGAGAGGGAAGGCTGACTATAGACATGAGGGAGAGAACAGCCTGAGGCATGTGGAAGAGCCCAGACTGAGCATGCCCAGCAGGCTGAACCGGGGCATGAGCAGGAGCTGGGGTTGGGGGGCTGTGTAGGTGTTGAGAGAGGAAGAGATGGGGAGCAGGGGGGACGTCGGACCAAAAGAGGAGCCACGGACTAAGAGACCAAGAGAGCGCATGGACCAAGAGGAGACAGCCAAAATGGCTGGGTTATATAGGAGTCAGAGAAGCTGGGGGTTAGGGGGTAATGATCAGGGACTGGAGAGGGTGGGGGGCAGGGTGTGCCGGCCAGGAAGACTCTGTAACGGGTACTTGTGAGGAAAGACTAAGGGAGACTGGCCGGAGTCCACTTGGATATGTCAGATAGGCACCTCTGTTAGCTCTTTGTCCCGGGTTTCTTTGAGACCCAACAATATCCAGTTCAGCTTGGGCTACATAAGACCTGGTCTACAAACAGAAATCGGTCCCTGAGTATGTTGATAGAAAGAGGAAAGGCCAGATGTGGTGGCCCAGGCCTTTAATCCCAGCACTCTGGAGACAAAGGCAGGTGGATCTCTGTGAGTTCAAGGCCAGCCTGGGCTACCTAGTAAGTTCCAGGCCAGTTAAGACTGCAAAATAAAACCCTGTGCTTAAAGAAAACAAAGACATAAATAAGGGGAAGAAGAGATTAAAGGGACTAATTAAAGTTACCAGAGTTAGCAAATGAAAATGCAGTCTGTCCAGCAAATTTCAATTTCAGGTAAATGACTATAATTTTGGGCACATACCGCCATGAAAAGAATTGTTCCGTGTTTACCTGAGAGTTTCACTCACAAGCTGTCCTGTGTTTCATCTGCCAATCCTGGAACTAGAACAAAGATCTCTCTCCATTACCTCAAAACAGGAGAAATGAACACAAGCCAAGAGAGTCTGCAAGGGGCCCAGGATCCTTGGGATAATGGTGACGTTGGAAGCGTCTGGGCTTGACTACTCGCTCTGAGGGAAGACAGTCGTTAATGGCTGCTGAGTACCCTGTGCCAGGGAACTATTATTTCTGGGTTGAGAAGGACTCTCCTATAGATGAAGGTCCTCACACTCAGATGAAAGTTATGTCTTGGGGACCTGCGGCCACATGCCAAACTCCAGCTCCCGCACCTCATGGCTTATACCACTGGATCAGCCAGAGCATCCCTGCCAGACATCAGGGGTCTCGATTTTATGTTGGCAGTGGGTGGGTGGTACGGAGGCTATCACATTTGAGACAGAGTCTTATGTAGCCCAAGCTAGTCCCTAACTCACTAGGTAGCCTAGGATGACCTTGAACTCCCGTTCCTTTAGAGTTGAGCCCCCAGGTCCCTCTCTGAACCTTGATTCTTTGCTTGCTTTTCAAAAGCCTGTTTGGTCCCCTGAAACGACTGTTACATTTAGGCCCCTCCAAGGCCTCCTTGTCACAGGGTCCCCCTTTCTCTGCTTACGTTTACCCCTGGGTCCTCAGTGGCCAAGTCCAACTTACAGCTGAGCATCAGCGTTGGTTCTGGGTTTTACATTTGAGTATTTGTTAAACAAATACTGCTGGAGCCTGCGGGCAGCCTGGGCCTCCTTGCCAGGGCAGTTTCCTTTCTAGGGAGCCGTGGGGGCACGGCCTGAAAATGTTGAGGTTTGTAGTGAGGCCCGTCCTCCGAACCCTAGCCAGAGCGACTCCACCTGGCAGCAAGCTTCAGGAGAGTCTTTCTTCACAGCAGACTTAGGCAAACCAAGCCATCCTTCCCACAGCCAGTGTCTGTAGAGACAGGCATGGGGTGCGGGCAAGCATGCAACCCCAATCTGCTCAGGGTTTGATGTATCTGTGCTTCGTGTCAGCTAAGCCTGTGGTCATCTGGACTGCTTCAACCTGAGATAGTGCTTGGTAGGCCTCAAACCCGGGACAAAGGGCTGAGATGCCTACTAATGTATCCAAGCAGATGCTGGCTGCCAGGGTCTCCCAGCATCCCTCAGTCCCTACCTGTTACAGGGCACTCCTGGCTGGCATACCCTGCCCTCTACCCTGAATTCTCCAATCCAGGGGCTGGGATACCTTTCCCCCAGCTGCTCTTTCCCTATATAATCCAGACATTTGGGCCACGGGGTCCTTTTGGCCTCTTGGCTCCTGGTTCTCTCCCCCACCCCATCTCCTCACGGCTTGGATCAAGGCCATGTTCACTCTGGACTCTTCCCGATGCCTCTGGCTGTTTTCTCCTGTATATCTACTATAAACCTTCTCCCCTACCACAGCTGGGAGCAGTCACGTCCTCCTTTTTATCTCTCTCTCTCTCTCTCTTCCATTCAGTGCTCTCACAGGATCTGCATCAGTTCTGCTGGAGACCTGGAGTGTGAGGGCTAAAGTTAAGTTTTAGTTTAAATTACTATGCTTCAGAGAGCTATAAAACACAAATGTCTCTAACCTGTGAGCCCCACCGGCCCAAGGACAGATGACTTCCTGAGGTGCTGGGGGCTGCTGTTCATGTAAGGTAACAGGCCATGTGTTTCCACTTCTGTAAACAAGGTTGGTTGCCCCAACTGCACAGGACGTGCGTGATCACATGAGGCGTGTGTGTGTGTGTGTGTGTGTGTGTGTGTGTGTGTGTGTGTATGTATGCTTGCCCCTGATTGGACGAAGGTGGGGAGTCTGTAGCCTTGGGTGTTTTACACTGAACTAAGGTAATTCATGGACATTCTCTGGAAATCCCAGATATGGACCTGGCCAATACCCATTGTCCTGGCCTGTTTTTTATAAAGCTTGCTTCAAATTTAGCTCAGAAATTGTGGCAGTGGTCTTATTCTTGCCCAGTGGGATTAACAAGAGCCACAGGGGCTTGGCTGGTGACCTCAGGAACGCAGCTCTCCAGGGAACTGCTTTTCTTATCTTTACCCCTCACGATGAACTTGAACAAACCATTTTGGGGCTGCTGTACCAGGCCAGCTTGAGTGCAGATGTTTAGTTTCACATGTCCCCCAAAGCATCACCCAACGAGGCTGAGGATGTCTTCCTTGTGGGTCACGGTGACAACCGCGTGAAAGACACTCTGCCCTCACTGGTGCTGGGGGAGGGGACATTTGGTCCTTGACATTTTCCACTGCTACTCCAAGACTCAGAAAGTCCGTGGCTGAGCCACATAATTCCAGGGGGAGGGAGCTGAAAACACCCTAAAGCCCAGAATGCTAGTCAGGTCCCTCCCTCGGGGGATCCCAGAGAACAGCTTGGGGAGGGGGTTCCAGGGATTATAAATGGAGACTTCAGTGGGCTGGAGACTCTTCAAACAAAGAAACACACTGCGGTGCTGGGTGGCTCAGGGCGTCCCCTGGTCCCAAGACCGGCTGCCTTGGGTGGGAGGCTGGACCTGGGCTCCAGGTCACTGGGGTCTCTCCTGCTTCAGCCTAGGACTTCTGTCCACCTAGTCCCTAAGAAAAGACAAAGAGTCATCATTTCGAGCGCCCCCAACTAGGACATCCTGGCTTTAGTTCCACCGTGACCTCCTTTCCAGCGTCCCTCTGTGGTTCTTGATCAAAACCTGGAATCAGCCGGACGGTGGTGGCACACGCCTTTAATCCCAGCACTTGGGAGGCAGAGCCAGGTGGATCTCTGTGAGTTCGAGGCCAGCCTGGGCTACCAAGTGAGTTCCAGGAAAGGCACAAAGCTACACAGAGAAACCCTGTCTTGAAAAACCAAAAAAAAAAAAAAAAAAACCTGGACCATGCCAAAAGCTAGTTTAGGGGTTCACTTTATTATCCCAGACCCTTAGCTGCTCGGCAAAGGGGGTTCCCCATGAGGAGGTGATTTTAAAGGTGTTTGAAATGTTATTCAGTTTATAAAAGGTTAATTGGTACTTGCTTTCCAGGAGGTGGGGGTGGAGTCCCTCTCAGTTCAGCTGTGTGGCTGGTGTACTCTGCCAGGCATGGATGCAGGTGGATCACAGACATCTGGGTGCTCTTTGGAGGTTATCTGTGTGCTTCTGTTCAGCTCTCTTCCTTTTATTTTGTTTTGTTTTGTTTTTCTGAGATAGAATCTTGCTATGCAGCCCTGGCTGTCTTGGAACTTGATACGTAGACCAGGCTGACCTCATAGAGATCCACCTGCCTCTGCCTCCTGAGTGCTGGGATTGAAGGTGTGCGCCTTCACCTCCTCCAGCATCCCATCTTGCTCCTCTCTCTCTCTCTCTCTCTCTCTCTCTCTCTCTCTCTCTCTCTCTCTCTCTCTCTCTCTTTCTTTGGTTTTGAGATAGGGTCTCACTGTGTAGTATTGACTGGCCTTGGACTCATTTTATAGACCAGGCTGGCCTTGAACTCACAAAGATCACCTGTGTCTACTTCCCAAACGCTGGGATTAAAGGCGTGTGCCACCACCACCACCACCACCACCACCACCACCACCACCACCACCACCACCACCCGGCCCCAGCTGTCCTCTTCACACACAATTCACTAGAGCTGACAATGGCTGTGCCAGGAAGGGAGGGAAGGGCAGAAATGAGGTCAGAGGACATGCTCCGGGTTGACACAGCCCTCCAGGACAGGAGAGGCAAGGTCACCCTTGGGGGGACACCCAGAGGGAATCCATACCTCAGGGCAGCTGTATTCTTGGATCCTGTTGGGATGAGGCTTGTAGGTGACCCAAACTGTCTTAGAAGTGGAGAGTACAGGGAAGTCCAGTGGGCAAGGAGCAGACCTGGATTCCAGAAGCCAAGGACGAATTCGTGAAGGGAAACAGGAAGAGCAATTAGAGTTCCAAGCCATTTCACCTGCTGTGGGACCCCAAGGTAGCTGCTTGCCCTCTCTGGGAAATTACAAGTGGTAAGTTTGGTGTAGATTTGCATCTTCATGGATAGGTTTTGTTGTTGTTTTAATTTAAAAGTTACATTTATTTATTTACGTGGTGACCACAGTTCCTTATTCAGAGGGTCCCAACTGGACCCAAAGCTGGGGTCCCACCAGCTCCTGGGTAACATTGCTGGGGATGCAGCAATCACGAGGGAGCCTTGAACGCTGGCCCTCTGAACAGGCAGATGCCTAACTCATCCAGTCTATGACACCCTCTCTGCAGCCAGTTCTGAGTCGACGGGTCCAGCAACCACACGAGAAGAGGAACTACTTGACAGCTGAATAAAATACAAGTCCGTGAACCCAAGAGGGATGTGGAAGGAAAGTATGGGGTCAGCAAGATGGCTCAGTGGTTAGAGGCATGTGTTTCCAAGCCTGCCACCCCGCATTCAATCTTGGGGACCCGCAGAAGAGAAGGTCAGAGCCGACGCCAGAGCGATGTTCTTTGACCTCTGTGGCACGTACTCATGTGTGCACAAGTGCAAACAATAAATAAATAAATAAATAAATAAATAAATAAATAAATAAATAAATAAATGTCAAATAGAAGTTTCTACTGAATGGACTGGAGAGTGCTTATAGGCAAACAAGTAAGGTGTCTGCTGTCAGAAGAAGGTTGACAGGCCGGACAGGGTGCCTCATGCTCATAATTCCAGGACCGGAGAGCTGGAAGCAGGAGGAGATCGAGAGTTCAAAGTCAGCCCTAGCTGCACAGTGAGTTTAAGGCCACCCTGGTCTACATGGTGAGTTCTAGGGCAGTCAGGGAAACTCTGCTCAAAAAATAAATAAGCCGGGTGGCACATGCCTTTAATCCCAGCACTCAGGAAGCAGAGCCAGGAGATCTCTGTGAGTTTGAGGCCAGCCTGGTCTACATAGTGAGTTCCAGGACAGCCACCAAAACTACACAGAGAAACCCTGTCTCGAAAAATTAAAAAATAAATAAATTTAAAAAAAAAAAACCAATCTGGAAAACACAGAAGCTTCCCATAGCTGCAGGTGTCCTGGACCCATGGTGCCCTTCCCCATGCTGCTTCCTGAATGGCTTCCCATTCACAGGGTGGCCTGCACTGTCCCCTCTCAGGCTTATGAGCCAGGTCACCCCTGCTCTGCAGGTCAGGAAATGGAGAGTCAGAGAGCCTCGAGGTCCTAACCGTAAGCTCTGAGCTTGCCCGGCCCAGCAGGGACTTTCTGTCCATTAATCACAATTGTTAGGCACTTACTGGACTTTACTAGCTGGCTTCTTGGACCGAGGAGTTCTCTGAAAGCACTCTCTGGTGGCATTTGTCTTCTGTTTCTTCTTGAACATCTTTTTTGTCCTGTTTGAATCCACAGCAGGACTGTCCCTGGGCAGAGAACCAAGGAGGTGGTTTGTTATGGCCTGAATAGCGTCTGCCATCATCAGGGTCCTGCCTCAGCTCAGGAGACTGTGGCACTGGCCAAGGCTGGAGTTCCCAGCAAACATTTCTGGTTAACATTAACTGATTATCTGGGCAATAACAGGCAGAGGAGGCAAACAGAGCTCAAACTTGTACCTACTAAACGTGGATGCAAAGAGGTTAAAGTCACACAAATATAACACATACTGTCAAAGACTTTTTAAGCCGGGCGGTGGTGGCGCACGCCTTTAATCCCAGTACTCGGGAGGCAGAGCCAGGTGGATCTCTGTGAGTTCAAGGCCAGCCTGGGCTACCAAGTGAGCTCCAGGAAAGGCGCAAAGCTACACAGAGAAACCCTGTCTCGAAAAACCAAAAAAAAAAAAAAAAAAAAAAAGATTTATTTTTGTATGTATGTCTATATGTAAGTATGCATTCATGGAGACCAAAAGAGGGCATCAGATTCCCAGGAGTTGGAGCTACAGGCTGCTGTGAGCTGCCCAATGTGGGTGCCGGAAACTGAACTCCGGTTAGGTCCTATTCAAGAGCAGTTTGTATTCTTAACCACTGAGCCATCTCTCCAGCCACACACACACACACAACACACACCCGTTGTAGAGATGTAGAGATAAAATTATACGTAATGGGGGTACAGGTACATCTTAAGTTTGATGTGAAATAACATACAAATGTCTAAGGAAGAATGCCCGAGAGCATGATAGCACACACCTGTCCCGGGACTCGGGAGACAGAGGCTGGGTTCCCAGCTCACTGCTAGCCTGGGCTATGGAGTGAGACCCAGACCCAACAATAGAACAAAAGAACAGAATATTTCAACCCTGCTTCTCTAAAAGACAAAATTGAAGAGGGGCAGGGTTGTCTTCCACTGGCCAATCCAACTGTTACCCAAACAGCAAGGGATCCTGGGAAATGTAGTTCCCAGGGATCTTCAAAAGCTACAGCTCTCCAGGCCTATCACGCCTGCAGAGATGATGGATAGTGTGCGCTGCACAACCCCAACAACTGAGGCGTTCTCTCCCAGTGGGGCTCCTGCCACTGTGGTAAACACCCTGACAAAGGCAACCTAGGGCAGAAAGGGTTTATTTGGCTTACTCTTCCAGGTTATAGTCCACCACTGAGAGGAAGTGAGGGCAGCCTGGTCTCATCACATCCACAGTCAAGAGCAGCGAGCAATGAACGCACGCACACACGCCCGTGCTCAGCCCTCTCAATCCTTGTCATCCACCACAAGGTTACAGTGCTGGGGTTCGAGCCATGCACCACCATGCCAGCTTCCAAAGGGAGATTCGCGAGTCCATCACACCATCGGGGCTACTGAGGCCAGGATGGTGTGCCTGTTAGGCCTTTCCAGCTGTGGCGTCACCCAAAAACGAGATCCCGGACCAGGAGTGCACACACTCCCATTGCCCTAGAGCAGGGAGCATCCAGTGTGTGTGTGCAGGAGGGAGGCATCACCCCATCAATAGGCATGTGGCGCCTCACTGGGGGAGAGAGGAGAGGGTGGGAAGGGCAGCCTGTTGCCCCCCAGACTGGGAGAGCTGGGTGCTGCGTAGGCAGCCATAAGGCGGAAACCTCACTCTGCTGGGCCCCTCCCCTGGGCAAGGGCAAGAACATGTCCTGAGGAAGGAAGAACTTACAGCAGAGGCTTCGGCGGCGCTTGCTTCCTGGTGCCGGGTGCTTCTGAGTCGGTCAGTGGTGAAGAGGCGGGAGGCCCTGCGGCTGGAGTGAACACACGGAGGTGTGAGTGGGATGGCAGGTAGGGGGTACCGGGTCCTTTTGTAAGTAACAAGTGACAGAAAAGACGCCAGATGTGGCACAGCACCACTTTAATCCCAGCACGCGGGAGGCAGAGCCGGGCAGATCTCTGTGAGTTAGAGGCCAGCTTGGTCTACAGCCAGAGACACAATAGTGAGATGTCAAGAAAAACAATTTTTATAATTTCTTTTTTTCTTTTTTGTTTTTTTGAGACGGGGTTTCTCTATGTAGCCCTGGCCGTCCTGGAACTCACTCTGTACACCAGGGTAGCTTTGAACTCACAGATCCTTCTGCCTCTGCCTTCCAAGTGCTAAGATTAAAGACGTGGGCCACTACACCCAGCAAACATAGTATTTTTTAACTATTTTTTTAAAATTTTATGTGTGTGTGTGTGTTTTGCCTACATGCGTGTCTGTTGTGGAATATCTGACTATGTGAAGGTGTGTTACACTCGTTTATGCTGCATTTGTTTAACAACATAAAGATGTGTGTTTACTTTTGTACAGATGTGTTACACTTCGTTTCGCTTTGTCTACCTAAGGCTCCTGATTGGTCTAATAAAAAGCTGAAGGGCCAATAGCTAGGCAGGAGAGGGACAGGTGGGGCTGGCTGGCAGAGAGAATAAATAGAGAGGGGGAAAAAAGAAGAAGAGGAGGAGGAGAAAGGAGAGGAGGACGTCCAGGGCCAGAAGCCAGGCGGCCGCCAGCCGGCAGACAGGAGAAGCAGTGAAGGTAAGATGTGCAGAAGGAGAGAAAAGTAAACAGCCCTGAGGCAAAGCGTGGATGAAGAGAAAACAGGTTAACTTAAGAGCTAGCCAGGAACAAGCCTAAGCTAGGCCGAGCATTCATCACTAATAAGAAGTCTCGGCTGGAGAGATGGATGGCTCAGAGGTTAAGAGCACTGACTGCTCTTCCAGAGGTCCTGAGTTCAATTCCCAGCAACCACATGGTGGCTCACAACCATCTACAATGAGATCTGGTGCCCTCTTCTGGCCTGCAGGGACACATGCATGCAGAATACTGTATACATAATAAATAAATAAATCTTTAAAAAAAAAAAAAAGGAGTCTCCATATCACGACTTGGGAGCTGGCTGGTGGCCTAAAAGAAAAGGCCTGGTATATATGTCTGTGTACATATGTGTGCAGTGAACTCTGAGGCCAGAGGCCATGTGGGTGCTAGGTTAAGCCAGTGCTCTTAACCGCTGAGCCATCTTTCCAGCCCCTTAATTATATTTTTCAGAGAGAATGTCTCACTGATCTGCCTAGGTTCACCAGCCAGTGAGTTCCAGGGATCTGACTGCCTTCAAGGCCCCAGTGCTAGCGTGTACAGACATGAGCTGCTGTACCCAGGTTTTATGTGGGTTCTGAAGATCAAATTTGGGGCCTCATTTTTATTTTGTCAGTTAAACATTTGTAAACTTGTAAATTGTGTGGGTTCCAAATATAGATGGCTTATTATAGTAAAATCTTTAATATCAATATTAAATTATTTACTTATTTTTATTTGCTTGTTTGTTTGCTTTTTTCAAGACAGGGTTTCTCTGTATAACCTTGGCTGTCCTAGAACTCGCTCTGTAGACCAGGCTGGCCTCGAACTCAGAGATTTGCCTGCTACTGCCTCCTGAATGCTGGGATTAAAGGTGTACACCACCACCGACTGCTTTATTTTATTTTTTTTAAGACTTATTTGATTTTAGCCAGTCAATGGTGGTGCATGACTTTAATCCAACCAACTGGTGTTTCTCGGTCCCACATCGTTAATTGCTTGCCTAAGGGCCAGGGCAGGTGGAGTCGCACCTGTGGGCTGCTCTGGGCCCAGCTCCTCCACAGGTGCCAGGGCAGGTGGTGGTGAAGGACTGGAGGGCAGAAGTCCAGGGGCTGCGGTGGCTGCGGTGGCTGCCGTGGCTGCCGTGGCTGCCCTGGCTGCGTGGGAGTGTCTGAGCAGCAGTCCAGAATGACCAAGGGATTCAGGCGCTGTAGCAGGCATTGGTGATCCAGCCTTTGAGCTGTGTGTGTCCGCGGCTGAGGTTGAGGTGAGCAACACCGGCAGGTTTTTTGTGCCTTGGCCATGGTCGGTGGCCAAGTCCAGTTCATGGCCACCCTTCACTCCTTGCTTCAGGTTTGGAGGTCGAAGATTCATTGGGCAAACGTCACTGGGGTCGGTGGGCGGCCCCGGCCTCATTACTGGGCATGGCTGGGGTGGGGCTGGGGTGGGCCGGGGTGACTCCACAACCCCCCTGGCCCCGGATTCCGGTGTCTGCACTGGTGGAGAAGCTGGAGAATGGCCACCCTTTCTGTCCTCTTTGGGAGCCCCCTGTACATGGGGTTGTGAGGGGTCTTCATGGCGGCCCCTCTGGGCTGGGAGGCTTGGCTGATTTTGAGCTGGGGGCTCATGGCCGAGGGCGACCTCTATCTGGCAGTACACTTCCACCCTCGGGAAAATCACCCTCTTGCTGGGAGAGTCAAGGTACACAGCGTCTAGGAAAAACCACAGCACATCAGATTCGATATTTGAGACGCTCATAGTCTATTTTGGGATGTGTGCAGAATCTACATAAATCCGTTACGTGACCAGCTGTGGTGGTGCAGTGGCAAGAGACTGTAGGGACAGAGGACAGATTA
The DNA here is from genome assembly GCF_049852395.1 of Peromyscus maniculatus bairdii. Taxonomy (NCBI): domain Eukaryota; kingdom Metazoa; phylum Chordata; class Mammalia; order Rodentia; family Cricetidae; genus Peromyscus; species Peromyscus maniculatus. The sequence goes on along the minus strand of NC_134872.1, from coordinate 7,016,067 downwards.
AGAGGGATTTGGCAATAAGGAAGTGAAGAAAGGTGGGGGATCATAAAAGGGCTCCAGGAAACTTTTGTTTTCTTGTTTGAGACAAGGTCTCGTGTAGCTCAGGCTGGCCTGGCCTCAAACTTAGTATACAGCCAAGGATGACCTTGAGCTTCTGGTCCCCCTGCTCCTGTCTCCCCAGTTCTGCGATTACCTCATGTACCACACTGCCAGATTTATAAAGTACTGGAAATGAAATCTAGGTTTTCATGCGTGCTAGGCCAGCACTCTAAGCCTCAGCACCAGCCTCTCCAGAAAACCTTGGGGGTGAGGGGTGGTGCATGGGTAGGAGGACCGTGTGTGTGTGTGTGTGTGTGTGTGTGTGTGTGTGTGTGTGTGTGGCTGCTGGCCACAGCTGGGTGCAGATTGGCATCCTTCAGCTCCCTCCTGGTTTTTCATGCCAGGGGGGTGCTGGCCCCCCAACTGCGGGAATAACTGCGTGGATGAGAGAGCTTTTGTAAGGGAGGGCGGGGAGAAAGGGGGTGGGGGTCCAGGGTGTGATGACTGCCTCCCCCGCAATAATAAGCAAGCTGAGTGCTTCCAAGTGGCGGGCGGGTGGGGACTCATAGTGAGGCTCTGGGTACCAGCGGGAATTTCCCAGCAGCCCCTGATCACATCCGGTGCCAGCAGAAAAATCCAAGAGGCCCCGCGTGCGGGAGGAAGGGACTCGTGCGTGTGCGCTGGCGCCACCTGGTGGGAGGTGTGCAGATCACAAGGAGCCTGGGAAGAACCCGGACTTCCTTGGCAGGGGGACAGGCACCTGCGGAGGTAGTTGAGCTGTGACCCAGGTGCAGAGGGGTGTGCCCTGGGCTGGGGAAACGGAGTCACCTCCCAAATCTAAGCATCAAATCATAGGATCTTCCTGACCTCAAGTCCCCGACAAACACCATCACCCAGGAGAGAGTGGAGGGCTCCCCAGCTGGTGGCCAAAGGATACTGGCCAACCCCCTCATCCTCCAGGCTCTGGGAGAAAAAAACGGGTGCATGACTCTGATGTGAAACCACCATCGATGTGCCTTTCGTATCCACAGTAAAACTCGTATCCACAGTAGTCACTACCATTGCCACCCCCACACCTTTACAGATGGGGAAACTGAGGCCCCAGGAGATTCATTACTGAACGCTCCATAGCATGAAGGTGTCAGGAGCTGGGGTACAAGCCCTTCTTTACAAAACTAGCAACGAGACTCAGAGGGCAGAAGTGATTTTTCCCAGACACACAGCTTCGGGGTGAGGCTGGGAAGGACTTGTTTCCAAAACACCCTTGGTGTGCGCTCTCTCTCTCTCTCTCTCCCTCCCTCCCTCCCTCCCTCCCTCCCTCCCTCTCTCCTTCCCTCCCTCCCTCCCTCCCTCCCTCCCTCCCTCTCTCCTTCCCTCCCTCCCTCCCATCATTCTGTTTTCTCAAGTCCCTGGATGCACCACCCCTGTCTTACACAATGCTGGGGATTGAACCCAGGGCTTTGGGCATGCCAGGCAAACTCTGTGCCAACTGACCTGCTTTGTTTTGAATTTCATAAATATGTGTTTAGAAATAGCCTGAGCACTGACCCACATGTCAGCCCAGGACCCAGGAGAAAGTAAGGAAGAGGTAAAGGAGCTGGAGAAGGCAGGAAGCCAATATGAAGAAAGAATGTATTTCTGGTGTATGTTACAGTATATATTATAGAAAATATCATGCAAACCCGAGTTTCACCCCAAAATATTTCTTTTCCCAAGGTATCTTTTTTTAAGTCACAGAGATGTGTAGGCTTCTCAGAATAAGGAATGCTTGGAACTCAAAGGCACGACACCATGTTTGACAGACTTTGATAGAAAATTGTGCAGTTACCCTGAGATCACAGGAGAAAGGCTGGGCCAGTGTTAGGTAAGCGCCCTTTGCCCTGGACTCCCTCCACCTGGAACCAGATTCTGAGGAGGTAACCCTGGTGCAGACGCTTGCCACACCTTCCCGGAGCTTGAGCGTTTCCCCTCTGTACTTTTTCTATTATCTGATGGAGACTAGAGGAGACCTGGGTTGGGTCCAAACCAGCAAAGGACAATGGCTCTTCCCTTTGATTCACTGGTTACAAAGTCACTCAAATGTAACTAGTCACATCCCGGCTGGCCTGGAAGAAGCCATAGCCAAGGATGACCTTGAACTTCTGATCCTCTAGTCTTCTCGTGAGTGCCAGCATCCACTCACACACCACCCCTTGTCTTACACAATGCTGGGGATTGAACCCAGGGCTTTGGGCATGCCAGGCAAACTCTCTGCCAACCGACCTGCTTTGTTTTGAATTTCATAAATAGGTGTTTAGAAATAGCCTGAGCACTGACCCACATGTCAGCCCACAGCCACAGCGGCCCAGCTTTCTTGGCTATACCTAAGGAACAGTCCTCTACCCAGAATTCCATTCCCACCCCTGCCACACTCCTTGCCCTCCCTTCCCCAGGCCCTGGCTACTCACTCAGCCTCCGCAGGTATGAAACGGCATCGTCATAGCCCCGATAGTAGTAATCCTGCAGGGTCTGGGCGTGACACAGGAAAAGGAACAAGATTGCGGTCACTGTCCCTGCTCATCGCCATGCTCTGCATGCTGACACCCCCCTCCTACCCAAGGCCATGTCCACAGCCCTGGGCTGCACTGCCCAGGAGAGCGGGGAAGCGGTTGCTGACATGGTGGGCATGGCAGCATGTCAGTCTCCCACTGCCAGAGTGTCACCAACCTCCCTGCAGGAGAGGGTGGAGTGTTTCTGGGGAACCAGAGACCGCACATCTGGGTCACAGGAAGGATAGTGTTTGGGGTCTGGGTTCAAGTCCCAGCGCTACCCTTCACTGGCTGTGTGGTTGTAACCACTCACAGTCTCAGTTTCTCCACCTGTCAAATGGGTATAATGGTGGTATCTTGGCAGAGGATGTTGGGAGGGGTGTGTGAGATGTTCCCTCCACAAAGCTTTTTCGGAGGAGGGCTGATTTGGAAACACTTTGGTCTTTGCCAATTCAGATTCTGTCACAGGACTTAGTTTGTTTTGAGTCAGGTTGGCATGTAGCTCAGGCTAACCTCAAACTCCCTGTGCATCTAAGGATGACTTTAAATTTCCACCTGTGCCTACATCCCCAGCTGGGATTACAGATGTGCATCACTGTGCTCAGTTTATGCAGTTCTGGGGCTCAAACCCAGGGCTTCCAGCATGCTAGGCCAGCACTCTGCCAACTGAGTCCTGTTCGCTTTTTAGCAATCTTTTAAACGTGGAAAAACCCTGGACCCTTTGAGGGGAGAGCCACAGCACCGGGGTCCCCTCTGATCCGGGTTCCCCCCACCCCACCCCGACCCTTCTGTCTCTCACCACCAGGTCTGGGGGGAACAACGCATGTGTCATGCGGGTGATGTTCTCCAAGGAGAACTGGAAGGAGAAGTTGAACATCCGGAAGTCGTGGAAGATGGCAGGGCAATCTCTCGGACAGATATCTTGCTGGCTGCTGAAGGTGGAGATGGTGATGGAGTCCGTCCAGAAAGCACAGGGCTGCATGCTCGTGAAGCCACCATCAATGTACCTCTGCGGGGAAGACAGACGACACTCAACCAGAGAGGACGCGGAGGACCTGGGGCCATGGGACCACAAGACCTTTGGGACCAACCTTGAGGCTGAGGTCACTTGCTGTGTCTACAGTAGCCTCAGGACTCCTAACCTACCGCTTTGACCCTGGGCTGTCCTCCCTCTGCCATCCTGGTGATACCGGCCTCCATGTGGTGTCCATGGAGACCACGCCCCTCCCACGGCCTCACAGTGTACCCACCTCCAGCTCCTTTCTTTTGGGGGGGGCTTCTGTCGGTTTCCTCTCCTATGAACTGAACAAGAGGTGACCACTACGGAGGCTCTGTGCCTGTGGGAGCCTGAGAAAGGCTTGCTGACAGAGCATGATGTCTGGACCGGGGGTTACATCCCCAAGACTCAGACTGTAGCCAGGAGACGGGTCAATGGTCACCGTGAGGCCAGCCAGAGGTGCAGAATCCTGGCCTGCCCAGATCTACCAAAGCAGGTTGTTTTAGGACTCCTCAGAGTTAATCATGGGCACATGGAAGCCTGTGACCACTGGCCCAGACGGCCCCGAAGGTCTCCTCAGGCAGGGTCTCAGGTCCCTGCGCCCTGTCTTCTGGGAGAACGCGACAAGCCTTGGAACCCTGACTTGCTGAGTCCTCTACAGAGTGGGTAGGTCTAGAGAGGGCCCTGAACCAGCTGGAGGAGGCTCCCCTTAAAAACCCAGGCATCCGGGGTTGGGGATTTAGCTCAGTGGTGGAGTGCTTGCCTAGCAAGCGCAAGGCCCTGGGTTCGGTCCTCAGCTCTGGGAAAAAAAAAAAAAAAAAAAAAAAGACAAAAGACCAAAAACCCAGGCACCCGTCAACATGAGGAATTCTGGGTGGAAAATGTTCCTCCCCTTAGGACGCCCCGGGGTCTCAGCTCACCCAGTCACTCACCTCACCCCGATAGGTCGGGGGGATGAAGCCGCAGTAGACAGGAACAAAGCAGCTGCAGTACAGGGCCTGTGGAGAGACGGGCTGAGATGCCATAGGCCCTCGAGTAGGTGGCAAGACGCCCAGGTGCCTCTGACCCCTGACCTCTGACCCCTACTGGTCCCCAGCTCCCTAAAGTACTGGCCTGGGACACAGAGTCTTTCATTCAGTTCCCAGGCCTTAGGTAGTCTACTGGGTTAGTCAGACCCAACATCCTAAGGAGGGGGTGGCCTTGCTGTATCCAGAGGCTCTGCTGACCGCCAGCTTTCCATGAACCTGCGGCTGTCCTGGACCAGGCCCTGGCCTTAAAGGAGGCTGAGAAGCCATCCTTGGGAGTGTGCAGGAGCGGGGAGGTGAAGGAGGAGAGACAAGGCAGGGCGGGATGAAGGGACGGGAATATGGTAAGCCGCAGAGGCTGGACCGGAAGCGAGGAGGAATAGCTTGAAGCAGATGTGGCCTGGTTTGGGTGTGGTGAGCTGTGATGTCATGGTAAGAGTGGGAGCTGGGAGAGGCTGGGAGGGAGACGGCAGCCATGGCAGCCATGGGCGTGAGGGGGTGTCCCTCACAGAGTGGAGAACGAGTCACCTTAGGGTTCTGCTGCTTGTTCACCCCAACCTCAGGACTGGGCCAGACTTGGGGAGAGGAGGCTGAGAGCTGGCATAGGCTTGGGGGGTGGAGGAGAGTGGAGACAGACAGTCTCATGAAGGAAAGCTGAGCAAAGCCAGGTCTGGTCAGTGGTCACAGCTGGTCACTAGAGTCTGTCTCCGAGAGCTCAGCACAGTGCCATCCACGTCAGGGTGGGTGTGAACTTATCTATGCGGGAAACTGTGGAGGGAAAAGTCAACCATTTTTTGTTTATTGACTTTTTTTTTTTTTTTGGAGACAGGGTTTCTCTGTGTAGTTTTGGTGCCTGCCCTGGATCTCACTCTGTAGACCAGGCTGGCCTCAAACTCATAGAGATCCACCTGTCTCTAACTCCTGAGTGCTGAGATTAAAGGCGTGCACCATCACAGCCTGGCTTTTTATTTTTTATTTTTAAAGATTTATTTTATGTGTATGAATGTTTCACTAACATTTATATCTGGGCACAACTTGTATGCCTGGTGCTTGTGGGGGTCAGAAGTGGGGGGTCAGAGCCCCTGGAAATGTAGTTATAGATGCTTGTGAGCCACCATGTGGGTGTTGGGAACTGAACCCAGGTCCTCTGGAGGAGCAGCCAGTGCTCTTAACCTCTGAGCCATCTCTTCAGCCCCATTAATCCTTTTTAAAAATATTTATGCCATGTGGTGGGGGTGCACACCTTTAATCCCAGCAATGAGGAGTCAGAGGCAGGAGGATCTCTGAGTTTGAGGCCATCCTGGTCTGCAGAATGAGTTCCAGGATAGCTAAGGCTACACAGAGCAACTCTGTCTCAAAAAAAATTATTTTTATCTATGTGTATGTATATGTGTGCGTGCGTGCGTGCGTGCGCGCCCTTTGTATGAGTGCCCAAGAAGCCAGAAAAGGGCATTGGATCCCTTGGATCCCCTGGAGCTGGAGTTACAGACTGTGGTGAGCCACTCAATGTGGATTTGGTGACTAAACTTGGATCCTTGAAACAACAGGTGCTCTTAAAGTGGCCCCCACCTTTCTAGACAGGGTCTCTTGTAGCTCAGGCTGGTCTCAGCCTTGCTGTGTGTGGATGGCCTTGAACTTCTGATCACCTCTGCTTATATGTGCGTGGCACCCAGGGCCTCCTGCGGGGTAGGCAGGCACTACCAACTGAGCTACAGCCCGAGCCAGATAATTCAATCTGTCAGGGCTCATGAGGACCGAGCGGGAGCATGGGTACTGTTCCTTATCCTTTCTAAAGCTGGGGGTACGCTGAGACCCAGGTCTGGAGGTATCTGGACTTGGGGGGCCACCACTAGGCTTCTGAAGCCCCAGATGCAGTCCAGAGGCCCTGCAGGGGGAAGGCAGAGGAAGGGAACTTTGTGTGGAAGGGCTGGTGGCGGACTCTGGCTGGTGGTGGGCCTCTCTCTGTCACCTCCTGTGAAACTGCTCCTGGCGGAGATGCAGGCAGGAAGGAAGCAAAGAGCCAGGCAAGCAGGGAGGGGAGGAAAGAAGGAGGCTGGGATGGAGATGCACCGGGTTGGGGCTGGGACCGTGCTGCGCGTAGCTGGGACCGAGCTGCACGGGGCTGCGCGGGGCTGGGACGGAGCTGCACGGGGCTGCCCGGGGTCCCCCAGGGGCGGCACAGTCAGGGCCTTGCCTCGATGAGCTCCTCCTTGGACCTGTACTCTGAGACCACCACGTTCTCTCCGTCCGTGACTCTGGTGAGGCTCACGTGCAGCTTCCCGGTGGCGAACTTGTAGGAGTCTTCGGGCAGCACGTTGTACAAAAACTGTCGCATCATCTGAACCATCTTGCAGGATGGGGACAGAGGTCCCAGGAAGTACTTCTTCACCTCGGCCAGGCCGGCGTTGAGCACTCTGAGGTACTCCTCTGTGGAGGGAAACAGAGGGGAGGTGCGCCATCAGCCAGCAGTGCAGGACTAATGGGGGGCGGGTGCTGGGGTCCACAGCGGTCTCCTAGTGAGATCTGAGCTTGCTTTACACAGCAGGGCTGCATAAGGGGATGGACTGACCACGGATGTGGTTACAGGTGTTTGGAAGGATCTGCACTTGGCTACGCTAGGGGGAGGTCTTTTGCTCCACCCCTTAGCATTCCTTTAAAAGCCCTTTAGAAGAGACAGAAGGGGCTGATGGGTTTTGACCCAGGCCCTCCCGAGACTATCCTGTGTTTCTATCTGTCTCTCTCCTCTATATTTCTATCTAAATATTTCTCACTTCCCCCTGGGGTAAAAAGTGGGAGCAGGTCCCCCATGGGGTCTCCATGGGGTCATCCCCTCAGTGATATCACCACTTTACACCAGAGCTCATAGGGACGAGGCCTGGGATCCACAAGCCTGGGGTACTCAGGAACAGGCCCGAGGACGGCACAGAGCCATGAAGGAGGAAGTCCCAGGTCTCCCACAGCTAGGGACCCGGGTGTCCTGCTTCTGACTGTGTATGACCACACAACAGAAACGTTCAGTGGCTAAAGGGTATTTTCTCCCTGCAAACAGCTCCCCCGCCGCCTGTGCCCACGTGTGCCCACGCCTGAGGTCCGCTACCAGGCTGGCCTCGAACTCACAGAGATCCGCCTGGCTCTGCCTCCCAAGTGATGGGACTAAAGGAGTGTGCCACCACCGCTAGCCGTATGAGATTCTTATGCTTAGAGGCCACATACCCTGGACAGGCCTCAGCCTCACTGAGTAGCAGAGGATGACCTTGAACTCCTGATCCTTCTGTACCCGCAATAGTGCTGGGATTACAGTCCGTGCCATGCTTGGTTTATGCTGAGCCGGGGAGAACCCAGGGCTTCGTGCATGCCGGGCACGAACTCTGACAACTTAGCTCTAGTCCCTTTCTGACAGGCAGGTTGTATCAAATTCATTTTTATTCATGTGTAAGTATGTGCGTACGTGCGTGCGTGCGTGCGTGCGTGCGTGCGTGTGTGTGTGTGTGTGTGTGTGTGTGTATGTGTATGTGTATGTGTGCCCGCCCACAGAAGCTAGAAGAGGGTGTAGGATCCCCGCAGCTGGGAGCCGCCGACATGACTGCTGGGAACTGAACTTCTGTCCTCTGCAAGAGCAGCAAGTGCTCTTTTTTTTTTTCTAACTTGAACTTTTTATAAAAAAAAAAAAAAATGGAACGGTTCACGAATTTGTGCTCTTAACCAATGAGTCGTCTCTCCAGTCCCACAAACATCGTTTTTTTCTTGGTGCCCAGGATAGAACTCAGGGCTTTGCACAAGTTAAGCCTGTCCTTGACCACTGAACCACACCACCAGTCCTTCCACAAATGCCTCCTATGGAAAATTTTGCTGTAAGTTCCTGTCATGAATATGCAACAGGGACGTGTGCGGTCCTGAGCTCGCTCTCCGCCGTGGGAGGCAGCCAAGTGGAGGCTGCATGTGCTGCGCTGTCAGAGAGCTTATCAGCGAGATCCGAGTGTGGGCGGGAAGGGCCCAGTCTTTCCAGCTCGGAGAGTCTGGCGTTCCGAGTGCCTGGCAATCGGTCCACAGCAGACACACAGAGGAGGTAACTGATTTGCCCAAGGTCACACACGACAATTTGGACACAATGAAAGGACAGTTTATTCCTGTCACATTTTATAGTTCACAGATTGTACGCCACTGGTCTAACCTTGGAGACCACTCTACTAATGCTGGAGTACCATTGTACAGACCTGGAAACTGAGGCAGGGTAAGTGTCTTGCCTGAAGTCACCCAGGCAGGAAATGTTAGTTTAATGTTGTTGTTTTTCTGACTCCGAACCATCACCCACGCCCAGACGATATCTGCATTAATAGTAGGGACCCCATACTTTGCTGTGAGTCCATTGCACAGCTCCTGCCTGGGAGCCGGAAGCCTGGCAATCTCGGCAACTTCAACCTGACCACGCATAGGCATGAGCAAACAGCATCTCCCCTCTAGGAGGGTGGTGGCCAGCGGGGGAGTGTTCCTGGCAAATGGCTACAAGGTTTCAGGTCACTGAACTGGTCTCACCCAGAAGGCAAGTTAGAATGGAGACATGTGCTTTTGGGAATTGGTTTCAGGTAGCCCAGGCTGGCCTCAGACTCACTCACTATATGGCCAAGAGTGACCCTGAACTCCCGATCCCCCTTCACCCGACTTCCCAGCATGCTCCACCATCAGATGAACTGTTTAAAACTGTTTATTATTTAGGAATGCATATCCCTGTGCCAGTTACGTGCACCATGAGTTTACACGTTCCCTCAGAGGTCAGAGGGCGATAGGTCCCCTGGAACGGGAGTTACAGGTGGTTGTGAGCTGCCAAGTGGGCACTGGGACTCGAACCCAGGACCACTGGCAGAGCAGCCGGTGCTCTTAACTGCTGACTCATCTCTCCAGCCCTGTTTTTGAGTTCTTCACAGGAGGTCAGTGGCCTCCTCCTCTCCAGCCCTGCTTCAGCTTGTTCTACGGGTAGTGGCGGTGCCTGGGATGATGCAAAGACCCGTGCTTCTGTCACAGGAAGCACGCCTACTCATGTGGGGACACACCAGACAGGTCAGATGCAGGCAGGCAGGCATGCAGCCACAAGTCTGCTGCGGTCCCAGCATTCGGGAGGTAGAGGCAGGCAGGCAGATCTGGAGTTTGAGGATAGCCTGGGCTACACGACCCTGCCTCAAACAAACAAACAAACAAACAAAAACAACAACAACAAGCCCAAACCTAAACAAGACAGAAATGCAGAGAAACAGAAAGAAAAAGAAAGCCCCAGAATTCCTCCACCCGGAAATGAATGTTTGGCCTGTGTCCTTAGGTCATCTATATTGTTTTCACTGCCACAGGGAGCTGTGCTATGTATTATTGTACACACTTGTAACTTACTTTTTAAACCTACTATATGATGTATATATTTATTTGCCAATAAATACCTACATATTTATTGTTTACTTGCTTCGGAGTGTGTGTGTGTGTGTGTGTGTGTGTGTGTGTGTGTGTGTGTGGTAGATGCACCTCCCTTTGCATGTACACATAGAGGCCGTGATCTCTCACTGACCCTGGAGCTCACAGTCCCCACCTGACCAGCTGGCCATCCAGCCCCTGGATCCTCTTCTCTGTGCCCCACCCCCACCCCAGTGCTGGGTTACAAGGTCACAACTCCACACTCAGCTGTTAATGTTGGTCCTGGGCACCTGAACTGGGGCCCTCATGCCTACAGCAAGCTCTTTACCCCTGGACCATTCCTCTGGCCCCGTTTTTAGTGTGTGTGTGTGTGTGTGTGGTGTGTGTGTGTGTCTGTGTGTGTGTGTGTGTGTGTGTGTGTGTGTGTGTGTGTGTGTGTGTGTGTGTACAGGTGCTACAGGATGGTTGTGGCGGTCAGAGGACAACTTCCTGGAGTCAGTTTCCCCTTTCACCAGGTCTGTTCCAGGAACTGAACTCACTGTCAGGCTCTGAGGCAAGCAAGACCTTTTTACCTATGGACCCTCCTGTTGGCCCCTATATGTAGCCCAGGCTGGCCTTGAACTCACTACTGCAGTGGATGATGACCTTGAACTCTAGATGCACCTGCCTCCACCTCTTCAGTGCTGGAATTACAGACCTGTGTCACCATGCCTGTCGAAACACAAGTTTATAATGTCTTTTAACAAAATAGCCTATAACCAGGTGGTGGTGCACGCCTTTAATCCCAGCACTCGGGAGGCAGAGGCAGGCGGATCTCTGTGAGTTCGAGGCCAGCCTGGGTTGCAGTGAGTTCCAGGACAGCCAGGGATACACAGAGAAACCTCATCTTGAAAAACAAAAACAAAAAAATAAATAAATAAACAACAAACTAACAAAAAAAGGGAGGGAGGGAGGGATGAAAGAAAAGGAAGGGAGGGAGGGAAGAAAAGGAAGGGCTAGCCTGTGAGATGGCTCCGTGGGTAAAGTCTCTTGCTGCCAAGCCTGGCACCCTGAGTTCCACGACCCACAAGGGAGAAGGAGAGGGCTGACTCCTCCAAGCTGTGCTCTGACGCCCACAGGTGCCTGCACACCCACCAGCGAACACGCTGTACTGGCTACTGTTTCTGCCGCTGCGAGAAAACGCTACGACCAAGACAACACAAGGAAGGAAGGTTGGCTTGGGCTCAGGGCAGAGGGGAAGAGTCTGTCATGACATGGGAACGTGGCAGCAAGCAGCGGAAATGGCAGCCGGAGCGGAAGCTGAGGGCTCACCATTGGAACCACAAGCCAAGGGCAGAGAGAGAGCGCTAACTGGGAATGGCTCAGGCTCTTGAGCTCACAGCCCACCCCCAGGGAAACACCTCTTCCAGCAAGGCTGCGTTATACCTCCTGAACCTACCGGAACAGTTCACACAACCTGGGACCAAGCATTCAGACATCAGATCCTATGGGGGACATTCTCATTCAAACCCCCACCCCCACCCCCCACTGCACACAGTTTTAGAGGTTAGCCTGCCACAGGACTGGAAAGATGGCTCAGTGGTTAAGAGCACTGGCTGCTCTCTCAGAGGACCCAGGCTCAACACCCAACACCCACCTAGGACTCACAACCATCGGTAACTCCAGTTCCAGGACATCCAACGCCCCCTTCTGGCCTCTGTGGGCATTGCATGCACGTGGTGCCCAGACATGCATGCACTCATAAACATAAAACACAAATAGATGAATTATAATATATAAATATACCAGGAGGAACAATCCATGCTAAATTCTCTGCCCATGCCCTGCATTCTTCTCTTTAGGACAAATTCTTAGACGTGGGAGTGCGGGGTCAAAGGTCTACATGTCTAAAGTGCTTATTTTAATTGTGTCTCTAGAACTAGAACAGGATTCACTCTGAGCCAATGCTCACCCACCCAGCAGGGAGGGTGTGACAGGGATGAGCAGCGGCAGAGAGAGAGAAAATAGTGTTGACATTTCCAGGGTCCTTACATCTGAAAACGGTTCGCTCTGGGAATCAACTGTGTACCGCCTAGACACGCACAGCCAGGGAGGGAGCGGGCGGCTGTCTGGCTCCTCTCCGCCTGGCATTTGCTTTCAAATTCTCAATGCAGGCACACACCCAAAGGTCCCCATCTCTCTGCGTCTTCTTGTCTCTCTCCTGGTTTCTGTGTCTGTCCTCGGGGACAGATGGTCTCTCTTGCTCCTCTCTCTTTCTTTTTTGGTGATGGGAAGAGAGAGGGATAACTAAGCAAATTAAACAAGTCTCCTGGGGTGGAGAATCAAGGACCAGTAGGTGTGATGGCTCCTGCCTGTCACCCCTGAGCTCAAGATGTCGAGGCAGGAGGATTGCTTCAAGGTCAAAGCGAATCTGGTCTACATAGTTTTCCAGCCATGTTCACATGGTGAGACCCTGTCTCAGACAGTGAGAGAAGCAGGGGAGAGAGGAGAGAGGAGAGAGGAGAGAGGAGAGAGGAGAGAGGAGAGAGAGAGAGAGAGAGAGAGAGAGAGAGAGAGAGAGAGAGAGAGAGAGAGAAGAGAGAAGAGAGAAGAGAGAGAGAGAGAGAGCAGAGAGTGGATTAAGCCCCACCCGCCCGCTGCTGGGTTTGGAGTCTTCTTTATGCACCCTTGATTTCCCAGCACTTTCCCCACCCTCTGGGATGGTTACTGTCATCAACTAGAAAGGACCTAGAGTCACCTAGGAGACAAACTCCTGGCCATGTGTGTCAGAGACATTCTAGATTGAGTGCATTGAGGAGGCAAGACCTGCTCTGAATGGGGCAGTGCCACTGAGGGCTGGGGTCCTGGGCTGCCTAAGGAGAAAGGGGCTGAGCGGCAGCGTCCAGCTCCCTCTGCTTCCCGAGCAGCCGCCTGGAGCTCCTGCCAGTCACGACGACGGATGGCACCGCGCTGGGAGCCCTACAAAACCCCTTCCTTCCTTAAGTTAGTGTTTTTGTCAGGTGTTTGTGTCGCCGTAAGTAGCGGCAATCTCCAGGCTGCCAGGCTCCTTCGGTCATGGTTTCTACACTAACCACAGCCACACCGGGTGTGAATGTAGCGTCTTGGGCTCCGTGTGCTCTGCTCAGCAGCTCCAGGTTAGCTGCCCACACCCAGTCCCCACTAGCCGCATCTACTTCTGTTCTGAGGAGGTGGTTCTCCCCTCTCGTCAGGATGCCGAATCTGCAGAGACCCTCCAGGAGCCTCTCAGATAGCCTGGAAATCCTCCAGGGCCACCATTCCGCCACCCAGCCAGTCTCCAGGACGGTGGTGGACGCTCGTGTTTGTTCAGCAGTGAGATCGTTGAGAGAGAAGAAACTGTTGCTTGACTCCATAGCAAAAACCCGGCAGTGAGGTCACGCAAGCAGACAGGCAGCAGAATCGATTATGATATACGATCTCATATACCCCAGGCTGGCCTCCAACTTACTATATTGCCAAGAATGACCTTCAACCCTGATCCTCCTCCCTGCATCTCCCAAGGGATGAGATTACAGGAGAGGGTACTGTTCCCCGAGAATCAATTGTGTTGACTAGTGTGGTCATCTCAGGCTTCATAAGCGCAAGAAGCTTCAACAGGATGTGAAGGCACTATGATGCTGCAGTGGGGAGTCTGGGGATGCAGTGAGGAGCCGCAGCACCGAGTTTCAGCTGCTGGGGGGGGGGGTCTTGAACATCTTCTACAACACATGTGTATACCACAAAGCCAAGCAGCTTTGGCTCAAATCCCAGGGTCACACAAGCCATCTGGGGCATCACTGGTTAGTTAAGTACCTTTATGCGACCTCAATTTCACTGTCTATCAAATAAGGGGAAAGGGTCCAGCGAGATGGTTCTGCAGGCAAAGGCACTTGCCACTTAGCTTGAGGTCTCTCCCTGGGACCCATAGAGGAGAGAATTAATTCGTGGAAATTGTCTGCTGACCTCCGCAAAGCACACGTCCATGTGTTCTCCCATGATCATGCATGAACACGTGTGCGCACACACACACACATAATTTAAAAAAAAATAGAAAGTTGGTTATGAAGGGACACTAGCCCACTCGAGCATGTGGCTCTGGCAGACCTTGCCTCCCCCCCCCCCATTCCCTCGGCCTTGGTTAAAAACTGTTAGATTACATTCCTAAAGCTAGTCACCAAGGTCTAGTCCCTTATTTGGCCTCTTCCTCCTCCTGAGGCTGACGACCAAGGTCCAGCTGTCAAAGTATTGAAGTCCAGCATCAAAAGCCCCCTTTGGCTCCCCTAATTAACATTAAACACCTCATTCTAATGCGTGGTTTCCCCCTTTACCTTTATAAACCGCCATTTGCCTGTGTGCCACGTCTGTCTCCTCTCTGTCCTCTCTCTACTTTATTGAGTCCTAAGATAGTCTGAAAGCTCCCTGCATACAGACAGTATTGGGTATGCCGGAATAATTGCCCACATGGCTTCCACTGAACAAGGTCATTCTGGTCCAGATGTGACAAACAGGGGTTAGAGAGATGCCTCAGTGCTTAAGAGCATAGTGCTTAACAACATTGGTTGTTCTTTCAGAGGACCCAGATTCAATACCCAGCACCCACATGGTGACTTGGTACCACCTGGAACTCCAGTTCCAGGGGATCTGAGGCCCTCTTGTGGTCTCCATGAGTACTTCACACATGTGGTACACAGACACATATGCAGACATTTTAAACACCCAAACGCATGAAAATAAAACCATTTAAAATAAAATTAAAAAAAAAAAAAACCAAACAGATGGACATAGTAAAGCATAGCTGATAGGCTGTTCCCATGGTCTGCGGAGGCACAGGGCCAATCCGGCAACAGGCCTCTTTTATGGAGGAGGGCTAGAGGCTTAGTTAGAAAAAAAATGGGGGCCTAGAAAAATCACTGAAGGGGAAGAAAAGAAGTATTTGATACAGTGTCTGAAATCCAGGTAGACACTTAATTAATTGAATGCATACATAAATAATGAATAAATTAGTGAACTCAAGAAATCAAAAAGGGGCAGCAGGGTGATGGTGGCGCACACCTTTAATCCCAGCACTCAGGAGACAGAGCCAGGTGGATCTCTATGAGTTCGAGGCCAGCCTGGGCTGCCAAGTGAGTTCCAGGACAGGCACCAAAACTACGCAGAGAAACCCTGTCTCGAAAAACCAAAAAAAAAAAAAAAAGAAAGAAAAAAATCAAAAAGGGATATTGAGGCCCAAAAGACAAACAGCTGTTCAGGATGACTCCAGAGTTAAAACACAGGCCTGTCTCCCTTCCCCCATACAGACGGAAAGGGCACTGGAGGCAGGCCCTTTAAGTGGCTGGATCCCGTTCCTGGGTGTGCAAGAATCAGGCCTGCTGTGTGGGATGGACCTAGGATGGAGGATGGGGTTGCGCACACATGCACACGCCACCCAGTCTCAGTGGACTGGTAACCTAGCAACAGCCTCCATCTTAGCCAATCACAGTTGGCCAGTCAGCTCTCCCTTGCATGGAGATGACTGCTCAGGGGAAGATGAGGTGAGGTGGTCTCTGGGGAGGCACGGGTGAGCAAATTCCCAGGGAAGCCCTGGCAAGGCTCAGAGTCCCTGCACAGAGAACGTGCAAGCCTGAGACTCCTGTCTGGCTCCCAATTGCAGGCAGAAATCCCAGCTGTGTTTTCCCAGGGGTCTGTCTCGACTACCTAACCACATTCTAATAATAACTGTATTATCATCTTAATGGAAGGAGCTCACCCAAACAGGCTTTCCCATCTTCGTCTGTTTTTCTTCATAGTGACAGTCAGACCCTAGGGCCGGTGACCCTGGTTCATGTGCCACACACCACAGAGCATCTAGCTTTAAAGCGACACTGTTACTGGTGGGAAGCCTGTGGGGACCCTCTGGTACTGCCAATTTTCAGCCAGAGGAGGCTTTGTGCCAGGCATCTCTAAAATGGAAACTGAGTAATATCAAACAACGAATACATGGCTGGTAAGGGTTGAAGCCGGATTGGTCTTGAACCCTGTGAGACTGCCCGGTCCCATCTAAGGTAAGGGAACCCCACAACATTCCTGGAAATGGGCAGTTCTAAGATCCTAGGTCAAAAGTACTAGATGCAGGGAGAATGGATCAGGGCTAAAATGTTTGCCGGGAAGGCATGAGAGCCCAGGTTTGGTCCCCAGAACTGGTATAAAAGCTGGGTATACTGGTGTGCACCGTAACCCCAGTGCTGGGGTGGGAGGGTTGGCTGGACCCCTGAGGCTCACTAGCCAGTCAGTCTAGCCTGACCGGAGAGCCCCAGTTCCCTGTGTGAGGGACTTAAAAAGACAGGCGGACGGCTCTCGAGGAAAGACACGTGAGGTTGACTTCTGACCCCCCCCCACACACACACACATGCACAGGTGCACACAAATGCTTGTGTACCTGCACACATATGCACTGACAGGCAGCCCCTCATACACAAACACCAGCCCAGACCCCATTTGTCTCTTTTTACAGGGAGGAAGTCCAGCCCAGGAGAAGGTTGAAGCTGAGTGGATGGGTAGACGGATGGATGGCTAAGTGAGCTGGTGGGTAAGGTTGTGTGTGGGGAGACGGATGGATGGGTGGGTGGGTAAGTGGGTGGACACCCACTCTGAGCCACGCATCGTATGTTAGCAGAATTAGACCTTACAGGAAAACTCACACTCCACCTGGACATACTCAGCCAAGAGCAAACGCTCTGACCTGTGTAGTGCTCATGACAAAGCAGGACAAGAGCTGGGCTTCCCCGGTGGTGACAGTCCACCATGCAGACCCTTTCCTAACCTCACTGTTCTAGAAAATGGAGTTCAAAAGCTTAGATCGGGGCCAGCAAGACGGCTTAACAGGTAGACCCCTGCCACTAAGCCTGGGGACGTGAGTGGGATCCCCAGGACCCATATGGTGAAGGAGAGAAGGGACACTCACAAGTTGACCTCTGATACATGCATGCAGACACACACACACACACACACACACACACACACACACACACACACACACACACACACAAATGTAATTTTTAAAAACCCTGCTTAGTAGGATTGTTTTAAAAAGCTACACTAAGCCGGGCAGTGGTGGCGCACGCCTTTAATCCCAGCACTCGGGAGGCAGAGCCAGGCGGATCTCTGTGAGTTCGAGGCCAGCCTGGGCTACCGAGTGAGCTCCAGGAAAGGCGCAAAGCTACACAGAGAAACCCTGTCTCGAAAAACCAAAAAAAAAAAAAAAACAAAAAACAAAAAAAAAAAACCAAAAATAAAAAGCTACACTAAAGCATGGCATGGTGGTTCACACCTGTAACCCTACTCAAGAAACTGATGCAGCAGGATTACTATGAGTTTGAAGCCAGCCTGGGCTATCCAGTGAATCTGAGGCCAGCCTAGGCTACTGTCTCAGTTAGGGTTTCTATTGCTGTGAAGAGACACCATGACCATGACAACTCTTATAAAGGAAACATTTAACTGAGGCTGGCTCACAGTTTCAGAGGTTCAGTCCATTATCATCATAGTTATAAGACATGGCGGCGTGCAGGCAGACACGGTGCTGGAGGGGTAGCTGAGAGTCCTACATCTTGACTCATAGGCAACAGGAAGTGGTCTGTCTCACTGGGCATGGCTTGAGCATATATGAGACCTCAAAGCCCACCTCCTCAGTGACACACTTCCTCCAACAAGGCCACACCTCCCATTGGTGCCGCTCCCTTTGGGGGCCATTTTCTTTCAAACCACCACAGCTACACAGCGAGATTCAGTCTCAAAAACAACCAAATGGAACTCAGATGGTCAGTTGCTGTGGGGAACAGGCTCATAACCTGGATTTCCAGCCACGCGTCCACACACCTCTTTCCTTGCCTTTGCACACGAGTTTGAGGTATGCCCCACCCCTGTGCACCTCTTCCGGAGAATCCAGGCACACTCTCCAGGCATTCATCCTGTGGAAGAGTCTTACAGCTCATCCTGTATTAACACAGAGAAGGAGTAAATATGTCTAGAAAGTTCTCTGGAAACGCATTCAATGCCTCAGGGCCATCACCCCCCCTGATTCTCTCTGTCATCTTTGAAGTTTGTGTTCTCAAGGTAGAACTCCACCCTGGTCCCATCCATAACCCTCCTGCCTGACTGGGGGACCCTAGATGAAACCAGAACACCTTACCCCAGGTGATGTGGGGCTGTGTGTGTGGTAGGGTGCCTCCCACACCCCTTCAGCTGGGAATCTCTCTAGTCAGGCACCTCCTCAGAGCAAGGCCAGGCCTCCTGCCCGTCATGGCCTCACCCTCACTTTCGGCCATGATATGAGTCAGTTCTGCTACTGGCAGGAGCGCCTGGCTGTCCGAGGCTCCCACAGTCAGGCCTCCTTCCATCCGTTTCAATAAGCCCCTCTCAGGCCGATTGCCTCAGCGGGGTCCTGCCCTACCCCTGTGTGATCGCCTCTGCGGGGTCCTGTCCTACCCCTGTGTGATCGCCTCTGCGGGGTCCTGCCCTACCCCTGTGTGATCGCCTCGGCAGGGGTACCCTTCGTGGAGCCTCTTCCGTGCCTGCCGCTGAGCTGGGCTCTGAGTTCAAGTCCTCGCCACGCTGCTTTCATGGGAGCAGCAGAGCTGTCTCCTCTACAGAACAGACTGAGGCTCACCTGGTAATGTACCCCGGGGCACGCAGGTGGCAGACAGAGGAGCTGGCCTCCCAGCCCTGAGGGCCCACAGCGCAGGTTTATTCAGTCACAGCTGGCCGCCTCTGTCAAGGAGATGCCCTCCATCTCAGCACTGTTCCCCCATTTCCCCCCACCCTGTTCCCTGTGTGTGGCAGGAGGACCCTGTACCCCTTCACAGGCTCTTGGGGATCTGCCTTCCTGGAGTTCATTGACCAGCACCCATGGGCTCAGACAGCCCTGGGGAGAGGAAGTCTTAGAGGGCCAGACCCAAGTTATATCTTCAGGGAAGGCTCCCAGGCCCACAGCCCCCTTCCCAGGCCAGGCCAGTCTCTTCTCCAAATCATTAGACACTGTGGAAAACCCTGCCTTTCACACACACACACACACACACACACACACACACACACACACACACACAGAGCCAATTAAGAGCACACTGGGGTTCTTACAAAGGCCCTGAGTTCAGCTCCCAGCATCCACATCAGGAGACACACAGCTGGCTGTAACTCTGATTTCAGGGGACCTGGACTTCTCTTCTAGCCTCTGAGGCATCTGCACACACGTGGAACACAGACATACATGTGGGCACACACACACACAGAATAAAATAAATAAAGAAATCTTAAAAGAAGACATTGTAGAAAGGCCTCCTGGTCCCTTATGAGTTAACAAGAGCAGCTGTGCCAGATGGAGCCACACACACACACACACACACACACACACACACGAGTGCCTCTTCGCTGGGACTCCTGGGTGCTGTGGGACGGTCTGTATGTCAAATTGCTCTGATTGGTCAAAGGGGAAGTGCTGTGGGACGGTCTGTATGTCAAATTGCTCTGATTGGTCAATAAATAAAACACTGATTGGCCAGTGGCCAGGCAGGAAGTAGGTGGGACAAGGAGAGAGGAGAATTGTGGGAAGCAGAAGGCTGAGGCAGAGAGACACTGCCAGCTGCCGCCATGACCAGCAGCATGTGAAGTCGCCGGTAAGCCACCAGCCACGTGGCAAGGTATAGATTTATGGAAATGGATTAATTTGAGCTATAAGAACAGTTAGCAAGAAGCCTGCCATGGCCATACAGTTTGTATGCAATATAAGTCTCTGTGTTTACTTGGTTGGGTCTGAGCGGCTGTGGGACTGGCGGGTGACAAAGATTTGTCCTGACTGTGGGCAAGGCCGGAAAACTTAAGCTACAAATGGCGCCCAACGTGTTGGCAAGAGTTTCCACCTAAAACCTGAGAAAAAAGATTCTAAAACGGAGCTAAAAAACAGTTCCTAATAGTCTCTCTCAAATGAGCAGCAGCTGCCGGTTTGAGTTACTGGCGGGTTCCTGGTGTGTGCGCTTGATCTGCAGTATGGCGGGAATGAGGCCTCTGCAAGTGGCACATTAAGCTGCATGGTGGATTTAGCCTTTGCTAGTACAAAACAAAAAGAGGTTTCTGGGCTACACGCTGCTTGGATAAAAGCATAGACCCAGGATGGCTCCCAGAGCTGGCGGAAAAGGTACCACCGCCATGTTGGGAAGCTGAATTGGGCGGAGCCAGCCGCCACAGCGCCGTTTCAGGCTTAAAAGGCTGCAGTTTAAAGCAATAGGCTCAAGGTAATATAAAAAATAAGCCACGTAAAGATGGCTACCACACAGAGAATCTGGATTATGTTCTCTTTGATATTTGGAACTGAAGAAAAACATTTGATTGCAAAAGCTGTTGAGTTATGCCAAAATGTGTATTTTAAAGGTACCTTGACTTCAAAATTTGGATATAAGGATATGTTGCTTTGGAAAAGAGGCTCTGGTTTTGTTTCCACAGAAAGCCAGAGGCTATGGATTTGTTCCAGATTAAGATATATCAGGTTTGACCAGCCAAGACCACCTGAAAGGTCTCCGATGACACCATGGCTCAGATGATCCAACATCCAGAATCGTTTCAAGGCAACTGGCTCAGACGATACGGTCTCACGGACTACTCCATGATCCTAAAATTTTCTTTGTGCCCCCATAAGATACAGCGCCCCCCTCCAGCAGGAAGTAGTAAGAGAAGCTACGCCCAAATTCCCGAATATACCAAGCTGACACTGGAGATGTGTAAAAGTTAAAACCTTCCTTTTAAAAAAAAGAAAGGGGAAGTGCTGTGGGACGGTCTGTATGTCAAATTGCTCTGATTGGTCAATAAATAAAACACTGATTGGCCAGTGGCCAGGCAGGAAGTAGGTGGGACAAGGAGAGAGGAGAATTGTGGGAAGCAGAAGGCTGAGGCAGAGAGACACTGCCAGCTGCCGCCATGACCAGCAGCATGTGAAGTCGCCGGTAAGCCACCAGCCACGTGGCAAGGTATAGATTTATGGAAATGGATTAATTTGAGCTATAAGAACAGTTAGCAAGAAGCCTGCCATGGCCATACAGTTTGTATGCAATATAAGTCTCTGTGTTTACTTGGTTGGGTCTGAGCGGCTGTGGGACTGGCGGGTGACAAAGATTTGTCCTGACTGTGGGCAAGGCCGGAAAACTTAAGCTACACCTGGGAACCAGTTTGGAAACCCAGGTATGTTCTACCTCTAACCCGGCCCCCCCCCCCGGCCCCCCCCCCCCCCCCCCCCCCCCCCCCCGTCTAAACACAATCCCACGTAAAATGAGGGTGGCGCTCGGTGACTTCCACAGCATCCTGTGCGGTAGAGCCTACACCTCACACTTAGAACTGACGAGGTAAATCCTCAAATAGAAAAGACATTCACACGTCACCCCCCAACAGCCAACAGTCAAGTAGCCCTGTTTGGGAAAGCCGGGGGAGCCCCAAGATCTAAGATTGTTCAGAGATTGATGACATAAGACAGGAATCTGAATGAATTAGGGTAGCACCAGAGCAGGGGTGAGGGCAGTGGGCAGATGGGAGAGGGGAGCAGAGGGGGAGCTGGGAAGGAGGGCGTCTGTGCCTCAGGAGAACAGAGCAGGTGAGCCTAGACATGGGGCTCGCTGCAGGCCCCGCCCAGACCCCTGCAAGCCCAGGACACCACAGACGTCCCTCCCCAGCCAACAGAGCCTTGTGACATGGTGGCTCTCTAGCCCCAGCCTTGGTCTCAGGCAGGGCGCAGTTTCCCTGTTCTTTTCCTTTGTGGTGGTGCCGGGGTCGGACTGGGGGCCTCCTGCACTCTAGACAAGCACCCTGTCATTTTATGTCACCCAGTAACAGTTGTTGCCAGAGACGACTCTCTATCCTCTCCTCTTGACTCTGCCTCTGGCTCTCCGTTCCTTGCCTACATGTGGCGTCTCCTGAGAGCAAGCCTGCATTTCCCAGTCTCCTTTGCTCCTAGGCAAGGCTGTGTGACTGAGTTCTGATCCACAGAGGAGGGCTAATAAGATGTGTGTCACCTCCAAGTCCCACCCCGGAGGAAAGGGGTGTGTCTGCCTCCTCTTCTGACCAGATGTGGACATGGCCATGGGGTGGTGCGGGGGCTGGGGGTGGGGGGGAGAGCACCTGTGTGCACCTTGATGGTGTTTTCAGACTCTTGGGGCCTATTGCGAATGCCACCCAGACCTTAGGGGACTAGAACACACGATGTAGGGCAGCCCTCTTCTGCAACAGCCTCCTGGGGTTTCAGAAGGCTCCAGAGCTCTGACTCCAAGAGGGCGCTGTGCCAACGGGGAGCCGATGTCTCTTCCACTGTGCGGCAGGTCCAGGAAAGTCACACACTGGCCAGATGATATCTGGGACCAGAGTGGAGGGGGATGGGGAGAGTGTGGATCAGACTAGCTTTGGCCTGAAGCCTTTTCCCTTCTTGCGAAATTCCACCCAGAAAGGCCACATGGAAGCGAGCCCTGGAGTGGGTCACCGGACTGCACAGACATCGGCAGCTCCTGTCTCAGGGTTGACAAAGCTGTGACCCTGATTCGCACTCCTCACTGGGAGATTCTCTGCTCTGCCGCTGCCTACCTGAGAGCAGGCTAAGAGCCCCAAGAACTGAGGGCAGGGTTTATGTGGTGCTGGAGATCAAACCCACCTCCTGCCTGCTAGGCAGCAGTCTACGGACGGACGGAGTCACATCTCCAGCCCTAAGTTATTTTTTAAAGCCTTCTACAGCAACAACGCAAGGTTAGGGCTGGGGTGGCGTGCCCTTGGTCAATGCTGCAATCAAATAGGACTCCAGGGTTTGTAACATCATCCTGTATCACGTGCTCAATTTTTTCCGTGTTAAAACAATTTTTTAAACGGACAGGAATGTTCACAGAAGCACTATTCATAATAGCTCAAAGTAAAAACAACCCAGATGTCTGTCATCAAATGAATGGATAAACACATATGCTGTATCTACCCAGTAGAATATTATTCAACCAAAAAAAAAAAAAAAAAAAAACTGGTCATGCGACATCCTGGTGAACCTGGATAACATCATGCTGAGGGAAAGAAGCCAGATGCAAATTGGTACACGCATTGCATGTCTCCTTTTATGTTAACTGTGAAGGATCATGTCGTGTTAAACATGCTCATCTGAAGAGACTGAAAAGTGGATCCGTGACTTCTGGGGACTTGGGGGAACAGGAAATTGGAGGCAACAGCTAAAGAGTAGGAGGCTCCTTTGTGGGTGATAAAAGTGTTCTGAAATTGACTGGAGGGCTTGTTGCGTCACTGACAAGCTCTAAGAGGGGTGACCTGCATGGTAGGTAAACCATGCGTCCATAAAGCGAAAGCCTCTGGTTTGTGTTTGGCCAGCCTTTCCCACCCGCAAAGCCCTTGTGAACTGAAAACCCCCTCTCTGAAGCTGTGACATTGGGTGGCCTGTGCCGTCCATATTCTGGACACACAGGTTTCCCCGCTTTGTCACTCTGTCCTCCCACGTCTGTCATTTCATCATCCTCACCCTGCAAGCACTGGCTGCTCCCTCAGGCCGTCCTGACTGCAGGGCCCGGCCTCACTGTCTGTCTAGGACCCGGGCGGTACTTCCTCTCATGTTAGAACTACAAAGAGGAAAGCCAGGCATGGGGAGACGCAGACATTGGGAGGCACAGACAGGGGGAACATGAGTTCAAAGCCAGACTTGGCTACATAGAGGCCAGCCTGGTCTACGTGAGACGCTGTCTCAAGAAGAGTGAGAAAGACAGGGAAGGAAACAGGGACAGCAGGAGGGAAGGCTTGCCATAACGTCTTTTTGGGGGAGGGGTTCTTTCTGTAGTAGCGGCTGAAAGGGGTGGGGCTGCCAGACCACTAAATCTTTATCCTTTGATAAGAAAAAGAAATTATTTTTTTGAGGGGTTTGGGGTGGGGCTGGAGAGATGGCTCAGTGGTTAAGAGCATTGCCTGCTCTTCCAGAGGACCTGGGTTCAATTCCCAGCACCCACATGGCAGCTTATAACTGTCTGTAACTCCAGTTCCAGGGGATTCAACACCTTCACACAGACATTCATGCAGGCAAAATACAGATGTTTATAAAATACAAATAAATACATTATGAAAAGATAAGAAATTATTTTGGGGTTGGGAGATGGGGTTCCATGTGTAAAGGCGCTTGGTGCTAAACCTGAAGTCCTGAGTTTGGTCCCTGGAACCAGCGTGGTGGAAAGAGAACAGACCGCTAAAAGTCGTCCTCTGACCTCCACAGGTACGCCATGGTGCACCCACACCCACACACTGGAAGAATGAGTGCATGGAATTTAAGATACCCTCTAAGAAATTATTTTCAAAACACAGAAATTTCGGCTCTGTGAGAATGTGTCCCACTTCTGGCCACATGGGAAATTCTGGAACCCCGCTGGTTGTCATGGAGACTGCCTCTCCTCAAATAAATTGAAGCGGGAATGGTGATGTCATCTCCAGTGACAACGGGGCCGGGTGTGAAGTGCTTTTGCTCCGTCCTCATACAGAGTGAGGTAGACCCCATCCGTGGACGGCCCCTGCAGTCTCCACTTCCCGGGGAAGAAGCAGTCTCCGGTCACAGAAGCCCCAAACCGGAGCAGCTTTGAGGGAAGAAGTGAGGCTGAGCTTAAGAATTTACTTAAAAAAAAAAAAAAGACGGCACCACTGGGATGGATTAGCGGGTAAGGGTGCTTGCTGCCAAGCCTGATGGCCGGAGTTTGATACCCAGGACTGTGGGGAGCAGAGGAAGCACTAAGTTAGTAAGGCTGAGTCAATGTGTGCTGTGGACATTAGCACTGCCATGCCCAGGACCCAGTGCCTCAACCTTATGGGCGTGGCAAAATTTCTCTAGTCTGCAGGTGGGTGTCGCTAGTGTGTGCAGAAAATGTCCACCATTGCTTTCTCCCCCTGGTATTTCCAGCCTGCAGACTGCCTCCCTGCAGAGATCCCTCCCACCGGGATTGACTAATCCTGCCTCCTCGTCCAGCTGTATAATCACCTGCCTCCTGGTTTACCTGTACGCAATACCCTGCCTCTGTGTTCAACTGCGTATAACAAACACACTGATCCTCCACGGAGCTGTGGTTTCCCCATCAGAAAGGCCCGCCCACACCATCATAGCTTATCCTGTCTGTGCGTGTCTGTCATTTCTCCATTCCCTTGATGCCCCTAGTCAGGGTTTGAGGATCCAAGTTGTGCAAGGACATGGCATAGGCCCTACATGGTAGAGGGAGAGAGCCAACTCCTGAAACTGCCCTCTGGCCACATGTTCACTGTGGCCCTTGTGCGCCTGCACACGAACACACACTCTCTCATGCACGCACGTATATGCACAATACATAAATGTAATAAAAGTAATTTCAAAAAGCGACAAATCTAGCCCGGCGGTGGTGGCACATGCCTTTAATCCCAGCACTCGGGAGACAGGGCCAGGCAGATCTCTGTGAGTTCGAGGCTAACTTGGTCTACAGAGCGAGATCCAGGACAGGCACCAGAACTACACAGAGAAACCCTGTCTCGAAAAACAAAAAACACAACAAAACAAAAAGCCACAGATCTCCAGTTCTATACACAGTGACCACACATAAACTATGAGGTAATGAACGCACTTTTACAGCTACTCAGATATGAGCCAAATGCCCGAGAACAAGAGCAGTGGGGGGGGGGGGGACGACGACACCCTCAGACCCGGCTACAATGCTGAGCCACCAGGAAATGCCGTGGGAAAGGAAATCCCCTCCCAGCAGTAAAAACCACAAGAGCCTTAGAAATAAATCTATCCCAGGAGGCTGAGGCAGGAGAATCACCATGAGTTCCAGGCTAGCCTGGTCTATAGAGTGAGTCCAAAACAAAACAAAACAAAAGCTCCTAAATCGATAAACCCGTAAACGACACACAGTGTCTTTATTAAAGGACATAATGAGCAGAGAGGTGGGTTATGTTTATCATGGGAAGGTATAGTTTCAGATAAAATCTCAGCTTTCGTGTTGGAGCGGGGAAAGGGGCCGAGAACAACTGAGGCACGGTTTGAGGAGGAGGGAAGGAGCAGGCGGGGAGGAGGGAAGAGGGAGAGGAGGGAGGAGGGGGAAGAGGAAAGCAGACCTGTGGGCACCAGACAGGCACATGGTGCACAGACATACACGCAGGCCAACTTCCATACACATAAACATAAAAGATGATGCACCGTTTCTTTATAGATGTCTTGAAAGTGCATACCCATGTGTGCATGGATATGCTTGAAATTCTGTACTGGAGACGCAGAGGCAGGAGGATTCCTGGTGCCCCCTGGCCAGGCATTCTAGCCTAATTGGTGAGTTCCAGGCCACTGAGAGACTGACTCAGTGGAGGCAGACCATGTTCCCGAGTGTGACACCTGAGGCTGTCCTCTGGCCTCCACATAGGAGCACACACACACACACACACACACACACACACACACACACACACACACGCATACACACACACACACACATGCACACGCACACGCACACGCACACACACTCCTGTGTGTCTCTGGGGATTAAACTGTACAGTCGCTTCCAAGAATCCTCTAGCACGATGTAGAAGAGCCCACGACAGACTCCCTTGGAGTCTAGAAGGGCTTGTGTTCATTATGGGCTAGTGTGCATTACGGGCGTGCCAGCACAGCCAGCCTGCTCACTGCAGTACTCTTTACAATCCCAGGACTCGGGGTGTGCACCCACAAAGCAATGTTCAGGGGTCTGGTGTTGATGGCACATGGAGACCTGGGTCCGGACCCCAGTGAGCTCCCGATAACGGACGGGTCAGCACCCTGATCACTTGTTTTGGCTACATAAAATGCTCTTCCCAAGGTGTTCTCTTTAAATTTTTTTTAACAAAATTTTCTTTGGTTTTGGTGTTTTGTTATATTTTGAGACACAGTCTCTCTACACAGCCCTGGCTGTCCTAGAACTCTCTACTAGACCAGGCTAGCCTCAAACTGAGAGATCTGCCTGTCTTTGGCTCCCATGTGCTAGGATTAAAGGTGTGCACCACTAGGCCCAGGTCCAAGACATGTTGCAGCCTACCCTCTCACTGCATCAGGCCTGGTAAAAGCTCTCCTTCCCACATAGCTAACCCTGCAGCCACAAAGACAGTATCCCACGGGAGCAGCGTCCCACGGGAGCGGCGTCCCACGGGAGCAGCGTCCCACGGGAGCGGCGTCCCACGGGAGTTCGCTCTACTCAGCAGCGACATGACTATCTTGAAGTGTCCACTCTGGCCAGACTAGGTTCAGGTTGCATCTTCCCAAGCACTGTTTGTATCACTTCAAGCAAGTTGTATAAGTACCCTGTGACTCAGTTTCCTCCTTTGTGTCACGGGAGATAATAATAGTTTTCACCTCAGGTGTTGTGAGGTCTGGGTGACTTAATATGGTAAAAACTCAGATTGGGGGTCTGATACAAAGGACATGCCGCTTATCAGGAAATCACTGGGCAGGCAGTAAAATGGCTGAGCTGGATTGGTCCTCACACCTCACCCCTGCTTACATCCTTCCATGCTCATGAGCCATGCTGGGTCTAGGCCTTGATCCCTCACAGAGGCCTCTTCATGACTTCTTCCTTCCATTCCCCGAGTTCCATGGCGGCCTCAGGCTGACTAAGCAGGTTTCTTATTTCTCCAACGGAATAAACTGAATTGATTCTAAAGTCTTGCCATAAACTCACTGGGATGGTATATTTTTAAGAACTCGATATAAAGGCAGCAGGGACTGAGGCCGGGGTAGAGTGCTTCCCTAGCATGTGCAAAGCCCTGGGTTCAATTCCCAGCACCACAAAAATGGGCATGGTAATGCACACCTGTAACCCCTGGAAGGAAGAGGCAGGAGGATCAGTAGAAGTTAAGGTCAGCCTCGGCTACATAAAGAGTTCGAGGCCAGCCTGTGTTACACGAGACCCTGCCTAAAATAAAACAAAAGGGCCGGGCGTTGGTGGCGCACGCCTTTAATCCCAGCACTCGGGAGGCAGAGGCAGGCGGATCTTTGTGAGTTCGAGGCCAGCCTGGGCTACCAATTGAGTTCCAGGAAAGGAGCAAAGCTACACAGAGAAACCCTGTCTCGAAAAACCAAAAAAAAAAAAAAAAAAAAAAAAAAAAAAAAAAATAAAACAAAAGGGAGGGTGGAGTGATGCGAGGACGATGACATCAGTTAAGGCCAGGGCCGCCTCCTCCAGGGAGCACTGTCTCCAGGGCAGTGAGTCTGCATTCTCAGGAGGGACCAACTCTTACCCCGGGCCCCTCTCTGCAGGCCTGGCATCCTCCCACTGGACGGAAGGGCATTGAGAGACTACCCGAGGACCCTGTGCCTAAGAAAGATCCGGAAAGATCTTCTGGCCCTTTCTTGGCCCAGTCTTGGAGAGTGGACTAGGGCCCGCAGGATGGGTAGAAACTTTAACTCTGTTTCCCCATCGTTTCTTACACTGTTAGAAAGAAAAGGCACCTTGCATGGACGTGGTACTTAGTGAGCATTCGACTGCCATGCTCTCAGATAAAGACACCCCCCCCCCCAGCAGAGGTCCAGGCAGCAGGGTACCAGGTGCCGCCTCCTCAGAGACATCTCACAGCTGACACTTCAGTTGGTCTCATCAGCTCTACCTTCTAGCACATTCTAAACCCAATCTCCCATCCTTATACCATCCACACGGCACATCCAACTCCTACCTGGTGTCTACCTCCAACCCAAGCTGCCCAGCAGTCGGGGGTCCTTAAAACCGTCAAACTAGATAGTTGGCGGTTTCCAGCACTTCCCAGTCACCAAGCAGTTCACTCCTGTCAACACGGTTCCTCCTTCAGCCCCAGGTCAGGGCATCACGGGGATTGCCCTGTGGAGGAAACTGAGCCCAGCAAGTTCAGCAACTGGCCTCTGTTTCTACAGCCTGGAATGCCAGGACCAGGACTCAGGGACACACTCTTGGCGGCCCACCGCTGTCAGCACCAGGTAGGAGCTGGCGGCTGTAGTCTCAGGTCACCTGACCCCTCAATCGTCACCTCCGACCTCCCCTCACCCCGCATCCCCCTCAGGTCCATCACCCCGGGCTCCGGAAAGGCCCTTCCTCTGCACCCCACTTTATGCAACATCCACTTGGACGCCACCTCCTCAGCATGGCCCTCCCTGAACATCTTTCGAACGCGGTGCCCCTTTCTCCCTTCATCCCGGGCCAGCTTCAGTTTCTGCACAGACCCCTGTCCCTTCCCATCATGACAGGGGAGACATCCCTATTTAAATTTATCTCTTTTCTTTCTGAAACATTCTAGAACTTCAGTTCCACAAGGGCCTGCATCACGGCCTGGCACTGAGCAGGCAGGGGTGGTGGTCAGGCCTGTGCTCTACACTGCCGGACAGGGAGACTGTTGCTCATAGCCCCGGGTCAGCACTGTGGCCCGTGACCCACCAGGACAGAGACGAAGCTCCTACGCTGTGCCCCACTCTGTTCCTGCCTCTCCTCAGACCTCAGACTTGCAGCTTTCCGGTGGGAATCCCCTCCACACAAGGAGGACGAGAATCACTGCTTTTCCCTGGGTGTTTGCATTTTAGAGGAAGCCTCACCCAGCCTCACTCATGATAGGACCGAGGGAGGAGTGTGTGTGTGTCTGTCTGTCTGTCTGTCTGTGGGTCAGGAGGGACTGTGCTTCCTTCCTTCTGGCTTGGGCACAGGGCAGCCCACAGCTAAGGGCGCCGTGGAAGGCACTCTGGCACACCTCGAGGCCGACCACGATCCTACTGACCGTCTCATTTCCTAGCTGCTAGCTCTGGCTTTGTCCCCAAAGCACTTCCAAAGCGGTTAAGGTCCTGCTCAGAGGAGCCCCTCCAGCAGCCCCCGCCCCGGAGACCCCAGAATAAAGGTCTTCTTACCCATTTCAATCCCACAGATGACCAGGGCTGCGATCACCGCTCCAGCTGACGTCCCTGCAAAGCGGTGCGCCGTGTCCAGCATCCTCGGGGCCAGGTCTCGCAGAGCGTCCACGGCCCCAGCTTGGTAGTAGGAAAGGAACCCGCTCCCCGAGAAGGAGATGGAATGAGGGGTGTCCGGGTCCCCCTTGAACACCTGTTCCTCCATCTTCGGGGCCCCTGGCCTCCCGGTGGAGGAGGAGGAACCTGTCTGCCTTGGCTCAATGTCTCCTGCCCTGCCAGCCAAGAGCCTGGAATGTGGCGACTCTACTGTTCCAGCCAGGCACCCATGGGTGGTTCACCCAGCCACTTCCTGGGCCTGCTGAGCTTTGCTAAGAGGCACCCCGAAAGACTGATAAGGGACCCCAGGGCCTGGATGAAAGGCAGATGGCCCCCAGAGTCACGGGCAGGGCCCTACAGAAACCCTGCTGGCTTCATGGCCTAAGTAGACTCACGCCCGGCACAGGTTCCTGACACAGCCCTCTCCACCCATCCCAAGTACACCGAGGAGCGGGGCATTCCCTGCTCCGGAGGCGGGGCCTCTCAGCCCTGGCAGCCAGTTGCAAAATCTCTGCCAGTGCCTCGCCCTGTGGCCCTGTGCCTGTGCCTCCCTCACTGACAGGCTGCCGCAGGGACAGAGTGACAAGCCGCCCTCCCCAGGTGTCCCCCTGACTTCCAGCCGTGCCCCTCCCCCACCCCTCCCCAAACTGGAAATGTTCTTACATAAGCGCCTCTCCTCATTTATTCTTACGTTAGGATTGGCTCTGGGCAAAACTGTAACAGGGTTGAAGTGTGGCCTGGGGGTCTGGCCTGGTTTGCTTTCTATGGCTGTGATAACACCATGGCCAAAAGCAACTGGGGGAGGTATTTCAGCTTACAGCCTACCGTCCGTCATGAAGGAAAGTCAGGGAAGCAAGAACTGAGGCAGAGGGCATGGAGAAATGCTGCTCACTGATTGCTTTCTTATGTAACCCAGGACCACCTGCCCAGGCGTGGGACGCTCCACAGTGGGCGGGGTGGGGCCATACATCAATCGTTAATCAAGGACTTGCTCACAGGCCAATCTGATGGAGGCAAACCCTCAGACAGGCTCCCTCTTCACAGTGTGTCAAGCTGACTTCTACCCATCTCTCATGCCCTCTCCTTTTCTCTGGCCTGGTCGACGGCTCACCTGCCTCCAATCCCTGTGCTGGCTCGCCATGTTATTTTAGTTGCCTGCAGAGGCCAGAAGAGGACATCGGATCCCCTGGAGTCACAGGCAGTTGTGAGCTGCCTGATGTCGGTGCTGGGAGCTGAATCCAGGGCCTCTGGGAAAGCATCAAGCACTGACCCATGTCTGCAGCCAATGTGCAGCCTTAAGTGTATAGGAGGAAAGCTGTCACTCCAGGATGATCACACAGATAAACAGATGGTGGGCGGGAGGGGCGGTCATGGGCTTGGGGACTAGGGTTAGTTTTAGGGACTAGGCTTAGTTCTAGGGCTCCCCTCCTGGGGAGGAGTGATTTTCCTCACAGCCCAAAAATGTCACTGCAGATCACTAAGGCTGTAAAAGCTTCCCTGCTCCCCCTCCCTCCCCTCATCTCCCCTCTCCTCCCTCTCCTCCCTCTCCTCCTCTCCCCCCTCCTCCCTCCCTCATCTCCCTCCCCTCCCTCTTCTCCTCCCCTTCCTCCTCCATCGGCACAGCAATCACCATCACTATCACCGCACAGCATCAGGACCAGAATTAGAACTGAGACACCAAGTTGTCCCCCTCCAAGTCTCAATCGACCCCGGCCTCTCTGTAGGTGGTGACATCAATATCTTTCCTGGTCCCAGGAGCTCCCATCAACTCAGATGGTTTTGTTGATCCAAACTGGAAGCACATAGAAAGGGCAATGTCCAGTAACCACTGAGGAGGGAGTGATCCAGGGTTCCATCCTATGTAGATAGCTTCAGACATCTAAACGTCAGGTTTGGAAGGCAGTTTTTGATTAGGTGTGTGTGTGTGTGAGTGTGTGCATGTGTGTGTGAGTGTGCAACTGTGTGAATATGCTAAGGAGGCAGAGGCGGGGGTGTGGCAGGAAGGAGCCAATGGCTTTTGGCAATGGGAACAAGGAGAAGTGCCCGCCGGGGCCGCCGCCGCCCCCACCAACTTCCCCAAACCAGATACTAACAGGTTTCCTGGGAGTCTGGCAGGCAAATGTGAACTAACCAGAGACCCATCCAAGTCACTCTGTAATTAACTACTAAATTGTGCAAGGCTGGATTGCCTCGGGAGGAGTTAAGAGGGAGGGGGAGCACTGTGAGCTGGAACATCAGAGAAGCTGGGGACTAGAGACTGGGTATGATGTGGGGAGACCGGGAGGGGGCAGGGCAGGGGAGGTGGCGGAGGCCTGATGGGTTCAGAGGCTCAGGAGGAGGTCTTGGGACCAGACAGACAGGTTGACTCCTCAGCTCTGCTATTTTGCAGTATGACCCACACAATGCACTTGCTATTTTCCCCGTTTGCGAAGCAGGCAGTAATTCCCAAGCTGAACAGGAGTTATAAAGACTGCAGCAGAGTGCCTGGCAGGCGGCATGCCTGTCATTATCAGAAGGCAATAAAGCCCAAGGCTTCCGGAGCAGATGGAGTCTGCGGCAGAGAAAGGCAAGGTCAGAAGGGAACCACCACAGGGCGTGAAGTGCACTCCAGCTGGAGCGCTGTGGAAGGGAGTTGAGGTCAGGGCTGGTGAGCCAGGCAGACAGGGTGGCCAGGCTGAGTGAGGACTAGTCAGCAAAGCTATTGCCACAGAGTCCTGGATGTGGGACTGGTTGGGTGAGCGACATGATTCACAGGCAGATAATGCTTGGTTTTCAGCTTGAGGGTAGGGAGAGGCAGGGTACCTTTGGCAGACCAAGAAACTGGGACACAGCCTAGGAAACTGGATGGAGGAAGATTTTATTGTCTATTTTAACATCTGGGGGCTAGAAAGACAGCTCAGCAGCTAAAAAGTCACTGGCTTCTCTTGAAGAGGACCCGGGTTTGAATTCCAGCACCAATGTGGGGACTTAAAGCACCTGTAACTCCAGTTTCTAGGGGCCTGGTGCCCTCTGCTGTCCTCTAGGGGTACTGCATGCACATAGTACACAAGCCATACATGTGGGCAAAACAGCTGTGTACTCATAAAATAAAAATGAATTTCAAATAAAATATTTTTAGCTGGGTGGTAGTGGCACATGCCTTTAATCCAAGCACTTGGGAGGCAGAGGCAGGTAGATCTCTGAGTTCGAGGCCAGCTTGGTCTACAGAGCAAGTTCCAGGACAGCCAGGGCCGCACAGAGAAGAAACCCTGTATTGGAAAAAAAAATTTTTTTTTTTAAAAAACTAGGCGTGGTAGTACAATGCCTTCAATACCAACATTCAGGAGGCAGAAGCAGGCAGATCCCTAGGAGTTCGAGATCAGGCTGGTCTACACAGTGAGTTCCAGGCCAGGCAATGCTACACAGCCAGATCTTGTCTCAATATAAATAATTGTGTGTGTGTGTGTGTGTGTGTGTGAGAGAGAGAGAGAGAGAGAGAGAGAGAGAGAGAGAGAGAGAGAGAGAGAGCGCTGTGGTGCACATGTGCAGACCAGAGGATGACTTTCTGAAGTAGACTCTTGTTATAGTTAGCTTCAGCTGTCAACTTGACTTGCCTGGGAAGAGGAAACCTCAATTAAGGAATTACCCCCATCATAGCGGCCTGTGGGCATTTCCTCAATCGCTAACTGATGCAGTTGGGCCCAGCCCACTGTACAGTGTGGTCCCTAGGCAGGCGGCCTGGGGTATAAGAACGGAAGCTGGACATGAGTGTGGGAACAAGCCAGCAGAAAGTCCTGCCTCTAGGTTCCTGCCTAGGCTTCCTCCACGAAGGACTGTGACGGCGGACCAATTAACCCTTTCCTCTCCAAGCTGCTTTTGGTCATGGTGCTACCATGCAACAGAAAAGCAGAGGGCTGGAGGGATGGCTCAGAGGTTAAGAGCACCGACTGCTCTTCCAGAGGTCCTGAGTTCAATTCCCAGCAACCAAATGGTGGCTCACAGCCATCTATAACGAGATCTGGTGCCCCCTTCTGGCCTGCAGTCATACATGCTGTATACATAATAAATAAATAAATCTTTAAAAAAAAAAAAAAAAAGGCAAACCAGAACAGCCCCCTCTTTCCACCACGTGGGACCCAGGAATTGAACTCAGGTCCTGGGATTTGGCAGCAAGCGCCTTTACCCACAAAGCCATCTCACTGGCTCACACGTTATCTAATATTATTGTACCTAGCTTAAACCTAACCAAGGAGAAAAGGGTATTGTCATGGTACATGGGAAGTCCTGTATCAGTGACTTCTCACGTCGCTGTGACAACCTACTTAAGGAAAGGAACTTAGGAAGGGTGTTCAGGTGTTTAGGCAGGGTTGGGGGTGTGGCCCATCCCGACCAGGCACTGGGCAGGACTGGAAGGTGGCTTGCCACACCGTACATGCACTCAGGAAGCAGGGAGGTGAATGCTAGGGCTCAACTCGCTTTCTCCTTTGCACTCACTTGGGGACCCTGGCCCATGGGGGTGGTGCCACCCACATTCCACTTGGGTCGCCCCTGCTCAGTTAACTCCCTGTGGAAATGTCCTCACAGACAGGTCCAGGGGTGCATCTCCCAGGCAACTCCAGATCTAGTCAAACCCAAGAGAAGATGAACAGCACAGGGCTTCCGGGGGGTTGACGCTGTTATTCTTGATGTGCTGTGCTCGGTACACGGGTGTGGATTTGATTCACGAAGAAGGAGGTTCGGCAGGGTGTGGTGGTGTACGTCTGCGATCTGAGCACTAGGGAGGCTGAGGCATGACGACCATGAGTTTCGGACAACCAGCCTGAGTTGCCTGCATACATTTTGTCTTAAAAATAAAAGCAAAAACACAACCCCCCCAACCTCTTCTCCCTCACCCTGCACCCGGCCCAAATTGTACTCCGAGGTCCCCAGGATGGCAGCGCCTCCCTGGCTTCCCCTGCTGGTCTTTAAGCCTCTCAGGGAAGGTGTCTGGGCACAGCAGATCCCAATTCATAAACATCTGCCCAGTGGGTAGAGGCTCTCAGCAGTGTTCTGTGAATCAGTGCGACGTTGGCGACGGCTGGCCATTCGGCTACGGAGACCTAGCCTGGAATTGTGCTCCGGCCACCTCAGAAAACCACAGCCTGAAAATTCGGATGGAAGAGAGCCCATAGAGAGACAGACATGCTCATGAGCTCAGGGAACAAAAGCAAGCACGATGGTGGGGTGGTGGGACCTGGATCTCTATGATGTTTTAAGTGAAGCTTAAACGCAAGCTTCAGGGGAAGGGGTGTGGCGTGCTGCGGTCTGTCAGGAGGCCAGCGGAGCATGTGAGGCCAGCAGAGAATGAGAGGGTTCTTCTGTCACTGAAGTGGAAACCTCGGAACACACAAGTGCCCACAGACATGGCCAGCCTCCAGAGAAGGGTCAGACCTCCTCAATGCTCACCCATTTGAATAGAGTTTTGATTCAAAAATTAGGTAATTTTTAAAATGTGCTACATTGATTGACTTATTCTGTGTAGGGTGGGGACACACACATGCCACCTTGCCTGCAAAGGTCAGAGGACACCTGGAAGGAGCTGGTCCTCTCCTTCCATCGTGTGGGTTCCAGGAACTGAATTCAGGTCCCCAGGCTCGGTGGCAGGCATGTTTACCCCCTGAGTCATCTCCACGGCTCTCAAAAAGTAAATAATTTAAAGCTGGGTATAATGGCGCACGCCTTTGATCCCGGCACTCAGGAGGCCGAGGCAACCGGATCTCTATGAGTTCCAGGCTAACCTCATCTACAGAGCGCATGCCAGGCAAGTCAAGGCTACACAACGAAACCCTGTCTCAAAAAAAAAAAAAATTCTAAATAATTTTAAACAGTTTTTCATTGTATTTTAGATTTTGAAATGTTTGTGTGTATGAGCATCTCAGCTGAGTGTAGTGTGTGCACTACATGTGTGTCTGCTGCCCGCAGAGGTGGGAAAAGCGTGTCGGACCCCCAGAACTGGAGTTACAGATGGTTGTGTGCCACCACATGGGTGCTGGAAACTGAACATGGGTCCTCTGAAAGAACAGCAAGTGCTCTTAACCCATGAGCCATCTCTCCAGTCCCCAGTGTTGTGATTTAAAACAAATATACCTGCCTCTTGGAATGTGTAAGGCCCTGGGTTTGATATGCAACACCACACACGGGCACCAGATGTATTTTCTCTCTACTACAGTCCATGATGCTAAGGCAAATGTCCCATCCTTCTAAGACGGCTCGGCTGAAGACATCTTCAATACCACAGTTCAGGTTCACATTTGGGAAGAGTCTCATATTATAAGAAGAACCACATGGGGGTCAGGGCGCTGAAGAGACAGCTTGGGGTTTAAAAGCACTTGATCTTGCGGAGAACTTGGGTTTGGCTCCCGGCGCCCACACGGCAGCTCCCAGGCATCTGTGACTCCAGTTCCAAGGGATCTGATGCCCTCTTCTGGCCTCCCTGAGCACCAGGCCCAAACATGGTACACAGACATCCCCACAGACAAAACACCCTCACACAAAATAAAAATAAAAGCAGCCCCACAAGGGAAGAGAGCCGCCGTCATGAGGAGTGGAGGATCGTTACAACGATGAAATGTTGGGAGGGTCTTCAGTTTTCCACCGGCCTCAGAGCTGCCACCAGAGGCACTGAGCTGGCAAGGGGCGGCTGGCTTTTATGAGTGAGGACCTTCTGTCATCTCTGAAGCATTCAACTGGACAGTCCTGCCTGTCAGGAGAGCCCGTGGCGGCTGATGAGCCACAGACGGCCACAGGCACCGCGTGGAGTCGAGGGAGGCGGCTCAGCCTTGCTACTCACAGCCCGCTGCACACTGGGGACAGGGTGGCCTGCCTGCTCTGCTTCTGAGAAACAGATGAGCTGGGGGCGGGGGGGGAGGCGGCCCCAGACTCTGGCCTCCGTGTTCTCAACTTTCTGGTCTGTGCAGGCAAACCACCCTTAGCATGCCCGTGTGTGGAATTACCCTTCCTTGTCGAGTTGCCTGGAAGCCGCCACTGGGAGGCAGTGTGGTCACAGGTGCTGAGACAAGGGCATGGAGCATGGAGTCAGAGGTCCTGGGTTTAAGAGGCTTAAGAGGCTGAGGACAAACATGGCCAAGAGCAAACCAGAACATGCCAAGCCTTCACGGCTCACCTTGGCAGTGGGGGTGAGCTCTCTATGCCCCTGGCAAGGTTTTGAGGGCATCTTCAAGAAGCGTCTCATGTGTTTTCCCTCAAACAAGGTTTCATCTACACCAGTCTGGCCTCAAACTTGCTACGCCGCAAAGGCTGACTTTGAACTTCTGATCCTCCGGCCTCCACCTCCCCAGTGGCGGGATTAGGGGCCTGTACCACTCACTGCACAGGGGTTTCCTGTGGTGCTGAGGAGGGAGACCAGGGCCACATGCACGCCAGGCAAAGACAGCCAGCCAAACTGCATCCCGAGCGCCCTCAGGAAGGGAGGATAAGGTGCAGGAAAGAGCGTGCCCGGCTCACCCTGGCTGAGTGCTTCTGCCCTGCCGTGTGCCGACCACAGAGGGCACTGCCACATGCCCTTCCCCCAAAAAAGCATCCAGAGGCTGGACCTGAGTGGACAGCCAGAGTGTGAGGGAGGGAGCACTGGAGGAGGAGCCTGAGGGGTGAGGACACAGGATGGAGTGCTTTAGTCCCCCTTTTCAGGGGTCACAGAACGCTTATTAAGGTGGAAAAAGAGACAGACAAACAGTGAAAACTGTGGACCATGGGGCTCTAGAACCAGACTGAGAAACCCCAGCTCTGCCACTGTGGAGCCGAGTGACCTTGACAAAGTCGCTCACCCTCTCTGAGGCTGTGCAGGTGTGAAAGAGGCAGATGGTGCAACCTGACCTGCCTGGCAGTGAGAAAAAGAAAGACAATGGAGGAAAAAAAACTGATCTTGTCCACTCCAGGCCTCAGAGAAGCAAGCATCAGTTACTGTCTTCAAAGAGGAAGAAGCCGTCCCTCAGGACATCAGAGAACATGGGTATGTCTCAGTTAGGCGTCTATTGCTGTGAAG
The DNA here is from genome assembly GCF_049852395.1 of Peromyscus maniculatus bairdii. NCBI lineage: Eukaryota > Metazoa > Chordata > Mammalia > Rodentia > Cricetidae > Peromyscus > Peromyscus maniculatus. Next base: position 6,978,098 of record NC_134872.1, on the reverse strand, counting down.
AGACACCATGATCATCACCGCAATTCTTATAAAGGAAAGCATTCATTTGGGGTGGCTTACATTTTCAGAGATTTAGTCCATTATCACCAAGGTGGGACATGGCGGCATGCAGGCAGACGTGGTGCTGGAGAGGCAGATGTAGTGCTGGAGAGGCAGCCCACGGCTTGACTCACAGGCAACAGGAAGTGGTCTGCCTCACTGGGCGTGGCTTGAGCATATATGAGTCCTCAAAGCCCGCCTCCACAGTGACACACTTCCTCCAAAATGACCACACCTACTCCAACAAGGCCACACCTCCTAATAGTGCCGCTCCCTTTGGGGGCCATTTTCTTTGAAACCACCACAAGGTAGCACAGGGCTAGAGAGGGGACAAACCGGCTCCCATTTCCACATCCCAGAGGTACCTGTGCACCCCCTTCGAACTGCCTGCTGTCCGCAGCGGCATTTGCTGGCTGCCCAAGGCAGCTTGCTGCAGAACTGACCATAAGTACTGCTGCCAACATGTGGCCCATCGCTCAACAGCTGGTGAGTGTCGACTGTCACGGGGCGGATCCTTCTCTAGCCAGGGTGGGGAGGACCTACCGAATCAAGTCAACATCTTATCTAGATGAGTCTGGAAAACACAGACATTGACCCACGGCAACTCCTGGCAGGTAAGGGAATGGTTACAACCACTTTGGGCAAGCAGTGCGTTCCCCAGGGCTCTACCTGCGCCCTAGGGAAACCCTTACCCAGACTCCACGGACACCCCGGAGAAACAATTACAGCACTCACCACGGCTGAGCTGTTCCTGCACCAGATGCTCTCAGTCTACAGCGAGGAAGCAATCACGATGCCTCCCTAGGGTGGGACACGGGAGTGGATGGCACTCACCAGACAGACAGACAGACAGACTGACTCAAGATCATTACCGCGGGCACAATAAAAGCAAGCTGTGGCTAGACATGGTGGTGCCTGCTTGTAATCTCAGAGGTGGAGGCAGGAGGATCAGGAGTTCAAAGCTAGCCTTGGCAAATTTGAGTCCAGCCTGGACCACATGAGACCCAGTCTCAAAAAAAAAAAAAAAAAAGAGGGAGATGAGGTTTGGGTGTGGGGTTGGCAGAAGGCTGAGTGAATAAATCATTTGGTGCAGGTGTGAGGTCCTGAGTTCCAATCCCAGAAGCTACAAAGGGCAGGTGCAGTGCACACCACTGTAATTCCGATGCTTCTGAAGTGAGATGGGAGGTTAGAACGGGAGAACAGAGAGACTTCCCTGGACCTGGAGTTCTGAATCACATGATCGCAAATTTGAAGTCTTAAAGGCTAAGGAGGGGAGACGGAGGAGAGAGGGTGGTAAGGGGAAGAGATGAGCAGTTGAAGGTGTGAGGGGTTGAGGGGTGGACCCAGGAGAGCGAGGACCCACAGCCAATCCCTGAGCACACCACAGGGGTGTCAGTCCAAAACCGAATTCCCCAGCAAACACCCCGGATTCCTTAGGAACCATGCAAAGTGGCTCCTGTCTGCTGCCAGGAGAAGCCCTGATTTTCTTATCCGCTCCTACATCCCCCAGTCCGGAGAGAGCTTCTTGTTCTCTGGTAACCCAAACAAGCCTCCAGCAGATCAGAGCCCCACACTGCTTCCCACGCGGGTCCAGCTAACGTGCCCTGCCCCGCTCCCGCCGCCGCCGCAGCAGAACCCCTTAGAACTGGCAGGACTCTGCGGCCGCTTCTGCTGTCCTGCGCCCACGGCCCAGCCATTGCCGGTCTTCTCTCTCCATGCTGTTTCTCTCTGCTCCATTCCCCATTCCCTGAGATAGCCACAGCAGACTCCCCCAGATGCCTCTGGCTGTTCTCTCTCTCTTCTCTCCCATTATAACCACAGAGGGCCCATTATTTTCAGTGGTATCTATTCTGCACAACACACATACAAGAGGCCTGGGCAGGGGCCCAAGTGTGGCCAACCCAGGACAGCCCGCGTGCTGCCCCTCCTTAGGCCACACCTCAGCCCTAGTCCCAGCAGGGTCTCCAATCTTGTTTCCAGACCTTGGCTCCCACACAAAGCTTCTACTCAGAGTCTATCTCCCCGACCTTCTTATCTCTGACAACACCCAGCCCAGAGCTGACTTTGAAGTCACTTCAGCGTCTTCCTGAGCCTGGGTGTAGGAGATGTGCCTCTGTGGACCAAGGCCAGCCAACAGTGAGTGGGCCCCTCCAGTCCCTTTTAATCCTGAAGCCTTTGCTCTGTTGTTCCATCAGAACCTGCTCTGTTGGATTGAAAGGGAAATGAGGGACAGGATGTAGCGGTTCAGTGGCAGAGTACATGCCTGGCTTATACAAGCCCCAGGTTTCACCCCAGCACTGCAGTAAACAAACAAAAAAACAAACAAGAATATGGCATTTAAAATGTTTTGTTAACTTAGGGCTTTTGACGTCAATGAGACACATCTGCTCCTGATTGTACCCATTTACTTCAGAGATGATGGCATTGAAGAATCTCCTTATGGAGTTTGCTTTCATTGTGGCAAGGTTGGCCACTGGGCCAAGGAACTGCTCTTGCCTTTGACTGCCGACAATGTGCTGTGCGGACTGGACATGCAGGACACAGGAAATAGACTGTTGAACTTGGCCAAAACAAGGCAGGACATGCCTTTCAGAATTCCTGTTTCACTGAAAAGTCTGACAGATATTCTGGACCTGTAGGCTGAAGATGGATGCTCCAATGTTCCAGAGGAACTTTGGGTGACTGTCCAGGCAACCAAATGTCTCTGTTGTTAGATAATATTACATCCTTCTGGGTCTTTGATGGAGTTGAAGACTAGATAGTTATAGTTGCAGTTTTCCTTAGTTATGATAGAAAGTAAGTTAGGTGTAAAATTTTGGATTTGCCAAGATAGCATAGATAATGCAATTTTTTCTCTGAATATGCTAACTACAAATAGGCAGAATATTGTGAATGTAATCCTTACTTGGTAACTGTTATTGTATATAGTCTTACTATGTTTAAGTTAAAAACCATTCATTTTTATTTAGACAAAAAGGGGAAATGTAGTAGAATATTATTTTAAGGTGTGTTTCTCTTGTTCATGTTGCATTTGTTTAGCTCTGTGAAGCTGTGTTACTGTGCCTGTCTAAAACACCTGATGCTCTAATAAAGAGCTGAATGGCCAATAGCAAGGCAGGAGAAAGGATAGGAGGGGCTGGCAGGCAGAGAGGATAAACAGAAGGAGAAATCTGGGAGGAGAGAGCTAGGAGCTTGAGAAGGTGAAAGATGCCAGGGTCCAGCCACCCAGCCACACAACCAGCCAGCCACGGAGTAAGAGTCAGATTTACAGAAGTAGGAGAACGGGAAAAGCCCAGAGGCAAAGGTAGATAAGTTAAGAAAAGCTGGCTAGAAACTGAGCCAAGCTAAGGCCAGGAATTCATAATTAAGAATAAGCCTCCCTGTGTGTGACTTTTTTGGGAGCTGGGTGGTGGGTCCCCCCAAAAAAGACTAAAAACCCCCCAACAACAGAGTTTGAATGAGAATGGCCCCCATGACATTTGACTTGGTCACCAGCTAGTTGAACTGTTGGGGAAGAATTGGGAACTGTAGCCTTGTTGGAGACATGTCATTGTGTCACTGGGAGCGGGCTTTGAGGTTTCCAAAGTCCACATCTGACCAGTCTCTGCCTGTTTCCTACGGATCAGGATGTGAAGCTCTGAGCTGCTGCCTGTCTGCTTCCTGCCATGATCATGGACTAATTCTCTGAAACTGTAAGCAAGCCCCCTGATTAAATGCTTTCTTATAAGAGTTGCCTTGCCTGGGCGTGGTGGTGCACGCCCTTCATCCCTGCACTCAGAGGCAGAGACAGGTAGATTCCGGAATTCCAGACCAGCCTGGTCTACAGAGTGAGTGCCAGGACCGCCAGGACTATGGTAAGGGCTACACAGAGAAAACCTATCTCAAAAAGCAAAACAAAAACAACAAACAAACAAAAAAGGGCTGGAGAGATGGCTCAGCCGTCAAAAGCTAGGCTCACAACCCAGACTCTGAGCTGCCGAGGTCAGGGTGTCTCTTCACAGCAACCTAACAGTAAATAGGGCATCTGCCAATGGAAGGACTTCAGGCATCAGCCTCTGGCCAAGGAAAGATCTGGACATAAGGCTAAGGGGGTGCTATCTCTCTTGTTTGTCACCAGGAGGCCCAAGGACAGAGGTGCTGGAGGCTGGTGT